>NC_044500.1:46632057-46657057 GCF_902362185.1 Chanos chanos
GCGCATTATGACCTTGTCTGAGAAGTTGGCAGAGCAGAAACCCACCATGATCCGACACACTGCCCGCATCCGCACCATAGAGAGCCTCCTGCGGGCACCGAGTGGGCACTGAAGAGGCATCAGACTGGCACAACCACAGACGCCCTCTCAACAGGGCACCAGAGCCAAAACTTTAATTAGAGAAGGTTTAGTCGTCGGCCAGGAAAAGGCAATTATGCTCCAGCATCCGCAGGATTCTGGATCACATTTTAATCCAGCACACCTGACTTGGACTAGTCAGTCAGAACCATCCCATGGACAGAGACAAGACTGGAAGAAATCACTCTTTGTGTACTTATTGTTACGACTGTTTTGAAAATCTTCTTCACTTGTTACTGTTAACTTATTAAGAGGTGAATATCCTCAATAAAATAATATTTTGCATCGATAAAAATGTCTGTCATATTTCAGTTCATTTCCTTAAGTTTAAATTTCGAAACAAGCATGGCCAAGGAATTGTGCAAAATTTGAAATCACTGCACAACAACAAAAAAATTGTCCCTCCCCGCAACCACTTGAATGTCGGGTTAAAATGTTGGCGTCAATCCTAATCGGGCCCCTGTGATACACTCGTTGTGCCCCACTTTTAAATGGACCTTATTAACATTTGGTTAATGTTATCGTTTAAAAAAGAGTTTTGTTTATCAGTTTTACTTCATCTTCATTGCAAACGCGATACATATATGTACGTATATATAGACGCTGGCAAGTGTTTTTAAATGTCTGAAACAGAAAGCTTCGAATGACACATGTGTTCCGCGATAATAGTTTCCATGTGCGCGGCAACTTCACTCTACAATGCCCTCTGTACGGAGGCTTCCCAGCACGGCCCTCCAGGAGTCTGATTTTTTACCCTGGCTTTAACCCAAAACGTCGGGGAAAAGCGTCTGCCAAAGACATGCGAAATCACAGACTTCCCTTTTTTTGCGCGTGCTTTCACGAGCTCAGCTTCTGGGGATCGATGGGTCTGATAACCATCATTTAAAAAAAAAGTCGTTTTGTGTTGAGGTAATGCAATCATGAGAAATACCGTATGTGTTTTAGTCATCATTCTGCTCTGCACCTCCTGGGGTAAGTGCGTCACTTTAGTCCTAGTGGGCCTTCTTCTAGTTGTCACTTGCAGTAGTGTGTGTGCACGTTTGTACTTTTCCACTGTTATGTCAATGGTAGCTGCAAACAGCATTAATAATCGTCTGTATGGAAGATGAAAAAATATTATTTTTCATGGAGATCATTTTGTTAAACAAATTTTACCTGTTGATTTAAACCGTATAGCTAAATGAAGAACATAACAAACTCTTAATTCTGAAAGGTATCATTAATATATTCATACAAGTATTTCTTCAAACTGCGACCCACTGAATGTTTTGGCCATAAGCTAACCTTGCTGTGTAGAGCTGTCCTTTCTATGTAGGTCAGTCTTTTTTTCTTGTAACGGCTGTTTTCTGTTAGACCATGGTTCCTTTCAAAACTAAAAGCTCTTCATGTCATGTCCTTAAAATTTAAGGACATGACATAAGGAGGTTTTGAGGCTTAAATACATCCCATCAGTGTACGCCATTTCACTTGAATGGAGTCATAATTTCTCTTACGTCCAGTCAAAAGGCAGTGAACTGATATTTATAGACGACCCAGAGTGTTATCCCTTGGGACCTGAGACTGATTCTTGCTTAGCCTTTGATGTTACAAAATCTTTATACGCTTGTATTTGTGTGCGCGCGCGTGTGTGTGTGTGCGTGCGTGTGTGTTTGTACGCGCGCGTGCGGCGCGGGCTGCGCGTGTTCAGGTAAGAAGACCCGGTGGTGTACGGTATCGGAGCAGGAGCAGAGAAAATGCGCGGAGCTGGCGAAAGCCCTGGTGGCTGTTTTACCGCCGGCAGCGGTCGCTGCTTTCGCCAGGCTTTCCTGCGTAAGGGCGTACAGCACCGCGGACTGCATCAACAAGATCCGGGTTAGACCAGTGTTTCTTTACTTTAATCTGTATTAATCAGAGCTCACAGTTATTATCATAAGACGCAAAACGGACTGGGTTTTTTTTCATAGTTATTTCATTAAAGGTCCAGCACACAAATGAAAAAGAGTATTTGTTGTACAGAGTTTATTACTCATGTATAGCATTATTGTTACTTATGGCATTCTTACATTTACATTTGTTATTTATTTGTTTGTTTATTTGTTTATTTATGTATTATTTAGTATGACTGAGACAATACACTGTTTTTGCAATCACACATATAGTGATATGTATTCCATGTGTCATGTATGAAATTCCCATATTTTGACTGAGGTCATAAAGGCAGTACACATAGTCAGGGGGTTTTGTGTTGATTACTCCTGTCTCACCTGTGTGAGGATACAGGAGCACTGGAGTACGGAAGCAGATTAATCACGTTTCCCTGAGTTCACAGATACTGCAGATACCTGAAATGATCATATCAACCGGCCAGTGTTTAGGAAAAGATCAATGATTAAACCGATGATCCATTAAACCAGCCATGAAACCAATGACCAAGTATCTCTAGATAAATATGCTTTGTAGAGAAACTCTGTTTTATGACACTATTGTCTCAATGCAAGTGTTGATAATTGCATAGATTAGGCTATCTATCTATCCATCTATCTATCTATCTATCTATCTATCTATCTATCTGTCTGTCTGTCTGTCTGTCTGTCTGTCTGCCTTTGGGCATTGTTTGTATTGTGAACTCCTTTCCCTGCAGAGATAGAGTGATGTTTTTAATCGATAGCTCTCTGTCGCCATGGCAGGCTAACCGCGCTGATCTTGTCACACTGGACGCTGGAGAAGTCTACACGGCTGTAAAGCAGTTTGGCCTCACTGCGGTCGCCAAGGAGATCTACAGCGATGGTAGGACTGGATCCAGATTGTGCTCTCACACTCAAGTCAGAGAGCAGTCAGTGGAAATTTACTGAAATGCCCTACAGGTTTCAGTAATGTTAGGAATGCCCCTCAAATCTCTCTATCTCTCTCTCTCTCTCTGTCTCTGTCTCTGTCTCTCTCTCTCTGTCTCTCTCTCTCTCTCTCTCTCTCTCTGTCTCTGTCTCTGTCTCTCTCTGTCTCTCTCTCTCTCTCTCTGTCAGGCGGCTGTATCCTGGCCGTGGCAGTGGTGAGGAACAGCAGTATGCTGGACATGCGTTCCCTGCAGGGCAGACGGAGCTGCCACAGTGGGGCGCGGTGGACGGCCGGCTGGAGTCTGCCCCTGGGACACCTGCTCTCCCGCAACTACCTGCCCTGGACCGAGGACCAGCCTCTCAGCCACGGCAAGACAGAGAGAAACACGAAACACAGACTGATAGAGGGACAGAGAGAGAGAGAGAGACAGAGAGAGAAACACAGTCTGACAGAGAGACAGAGAGAGACACAGACTGACAGAGAGAGAGAGAGAGAGAAATACAGACTGACAGAGAGACAGAGAGAAACACAGACTGACAGAGGGACAGAGAGAGAGAGAAAGAGAGAAACAAACAAATGAATCATAGCATCAGATAGCAGCATTAAACAATTACCTGGTGTTACGAAGCAGAGAGAAAAGTGAGAAAAACTGAAATGGTCCAGAGAGAGAGTCCAGATGCTGGGTTTGTAAATGGCTGTTTTGTTTTAGCTGCTGAAGGAAAATGTGTTCAGGTGTTGGCATTTGTGGAAAGCCAATAATCAGAGAGGTTAGGTGTTATTTTAGATGGACATTACCAGATGGTAACGACTCACCTTTTGGACAGCCAGAGGTGTTTAATTGTTCTGGCTGTCAATTGGATGTGAGACCTGGTCAGGACGCTAGAGGGGCAGACTAACGGACCAGATGTGCCTGATGATTGAGGTGCATAGGGTTCAAATCCTGCCCCTGTCTCATATTATACCTGTGTGTGTGTGTGTGCGTGTGGTGTGTGTGGTGTGTGTGGTGTGTGTGGTATGTGTGCGTGTGGTGCGTGTGTGCGTGTGTGTGTGTGTTGGCAGCTGTTAGCAGCTTCTTCAGCGCCAGCTGTGTGCCAGGAGCTGCTTCCATGGCGATCAGTCTGTGCTCTCTGTGCCAAGGGCAGAAGTCCTATGTCCGTCACAGGAACTTCCACTGCGAGACATCACACAGTGAACCGTATTACCACAACCAGGGAGCTCTCAGGTTAGAGCTATACACACACATGCATGTGGATGCAAAAGGTCAAAACACACAGAGAGAGAGAGAGAGAGAGAGAGAGAGAGAGAGAGAACATCAGATCACACAGACGTGCTGTACACACTTGTGCAAATGCTATAGTTAATGAAACACACACTTTCTCTCTCTCGCTCTCTCTGTCAGGTGTCTGCAGTCTGGGACAGGAGAGGTGGCGTTTGTGGATCACACAGTTCTGAGCAGCATTGATGGTTAGTGTGTTACTCAGCTCACCGGACAGAACTGCATCTTCATCCACACTCTGCCTGCGTCTGCATCTGCGCAGACGGACAGATTTACACAGTCTCAAGACTTTAATGATTTATCACTCTTTTTCATCTCTTCTCTCTCTACATACCTACACTTCTCCTCTCTCACTCTTTTTCCCTCTTCCACGGTCTTTCTTTCTTTCCTTCTGTCTTTCTTTCTTTCTTTCTTTCTTTCTTTCTGTCTTTCTTTCTTTCTTTCTTTCTTTCTTTCTCTCTCTCTCTTCTTTCTTTCTTTCTTTCTCTCTTTCTTTCTGTCTTTCTCTCTTTCTTTCTGTCTTTCTCTCTCTCTTTCTTTCTCTCTTTCTGTCTTTCTCTCTGTCTGTCTCTCTCCTCTATAGAGAGTGAATGGGATGAGTACAGGTTGCTGTCTGTCTCTCTCCTCTATAGAGAGTGAATGGGATGAGTACAGGTTGCTGTCTCTCTCTCTCTCCTCTATAGAGAGTGAATGGGATGAGTACAGGTTGCTGTCTCTCTCTCTCTCCTCTATAGAGAGTGAATGGGATGAGTACAGGTTGCTGTCTGTCTCTCTCCTCTATAGAGAGTGAATGGGATGAGTACAGGTTGCTGTCTGTCTCTCTCCTCTATAGAGAGTGAATGGGATGAGTACAGGTTGCTGTCTGTCTCTCTCCTCTATAGAGAGTGAATGAGATGAGTACAGGTTGCTGTCTCTGTCTCTCTCCTCTATAGAGAGTGAATGGGATGAGTACAGGTTGCTGTCTGTCTCTCTCCTCTATAGAGAGTGAATGGGATGAGTACAGGTTGCTGTGCACTGATGGAACCCGTGCTCCTCTGAGTCAGTACAGGAAGTGCAATCTTGGGCGTGGCCCAGGAGGGGGCGTGGTTACGCGAATGAACTACCGCAAGACAGCCCGGAAGTTTCTAACTGCTGCTCAGGTGTGTGTCACACAGTGTGTTTGCTCAGGTGTGTGTTACACAATATACTTGCATGTGTTTTTCCCCAGTATCACACATGCATCTATGCAAAGCTGATCTATGTTTTTCAATCTCTTCAATCGTGCGTTTGAACACAAGTGCCAATTTTCACATGCTATGCAAAGCTATACAATGTTCATTCATTCATACATACATTCTCTCATCTATCTATCCATCCATCCATCCAATTATTCTTTTATCCCTCTATCAATTCACTCATCTATCTCTCTACCCATCTCTCTATCCATTCGTCTGTCATCTCATATTTGTCTCATTTCTCTATTCATCTCACTTATCTAGCCATCCATCCATCCTGTTTGATTATCTACATGTCTTTGATTGACACCCTTAAAGACACAGGGTACAAATGTGCTGGACTTCCATCTCTGTTGTCATCTCTCTCAGTCACAGTGTGACACCATTCTTAACGTGTGTGTGTGCGTGTGTGTGTGTGTGTGTGCGTGTGCGTGTGTGTGTGCGTGTGTGCGTGCGTGTGTGCGTGTGCGTGCGTGTGTGCGTGTGTGCGTGCGTGTGTGCGTGCGTGTGTGCGTGCGTGTGTGCGTGCGTGCGTGCGTTCGTTTGTGCATGTGTGTGTGTGTGTGCGTGTGTTTGTGTGTGTCAGCTGGCGTTCGGCTGGCGTGGGAGAGAGAGGCAGCGTTTCCTGCTCTTTGAGTCAGAGCCATATGGGTCCAGTGACCTGCTCTTCAGGGACGTGACGGACAAACTGGCCATTCTCCCTGACAACATGGACATCAGTCAGGTACTGGGCCTGGACTACGTCGCTCTGCTCAAAGGCCTGGGACATGAAGGTACATTAAAAAACAACAACAACAATAACAACAGCAAAAGACATGTTCTGAAGTTCTCTGGTCTGAAGGAAAATAAGGTGTAATGTCAATGTGTTTGTGTTTGTGTGTGTGCTGGTGTGTGTGTGTGTGTGTGTGTGTGTGCTGGTGTGTGCGTGCATGCGTGTGTTTATGTGTGCGTGTCCATGTGCGTGTGTGTGTGTGTGCTGGTGCGTGCTGGTGTGTGTGTGTGTGTTTACAGGCAGTTCTCTAGAGGACAGCGTGGTTCGCTGGTGCTGTATCAGTCATGCGGAGCAGAGGAAATGTGAACAGTGGGCTCTGAGCATTAAGTCCGACCCACTGGTGTGTGTGAGAGCCTCATCCATGAGCGACTGTATCGAGAAGATAAAGGTTCAGTAAGACACACAACCAGAACCAACTTAACCATGTACCTCAAACAGCATCACTTATAGTTATCTGCACAAATAAACAGGTTTACCCCCAGTCTATAAGTACTTCTAACGTATACTCAGTCTCCCAACTCATCATTACTCTTTCTCAAACCTTACTGGTTTCCCAATGTCTGATTAACAGAGGTCAAATGAATTGTAATTTCTAATGAACTTATTCAAACCTCAAAGCACTACAAAATACTCCACAATACTAACAGTCTTGCAGTTTTCTTATAACTTGCTTCAAATCCTAAGGCTCATCTAATTTCTAATTGACTTTGATTTTGTGTGAACATTCTTACCCAAACTGTCTGAGGCATCTTTTAACCCAGTCTCAAGCATATTAACTCAGCTGACGTTTAATGTTAACATTTAGTTTTTGTGTCAAGCAAAATGTTATTTTCACTTTTATTTTGCTCTCAATCACAATAACTATAAAAAACTCCATACGCACTTCTGTCATTCAAATGCTCATTTGGACCATTCAGTACTTACTGGTTCCTGTGTGTGTGTGTGTGTCTGTGTGTGTGTACAGAGAGATGAAGTGGATGCCGTCTCGTTGGATGCCACTCATGCATATATAGGAGGGAAATGTGGTCTGGTGCCCGTGGTGACTGAGTACTATGGTAAAAATCCCTCGACCCCTTTTACGTACACACACCTTAAAATGATCAGTAACAGCAAGACCACAAGACAAACACAGCAGTTACACTCAACAAGTACGGATCTTAAACTGTGCATGGTCTCTCCCTCCTGCAGTCTCTCAGTGTTACATTAGTCTCTGACTCTCACACTCCTTTATTGTTTCATGCTTTGTCCTCTCTTCTCTTTCTGTGTGTCCCGGCGTTCACTAAGGTGAGAAGTGTGTTTCCGCTGAGGGGGGGTCGGCTCATTTCGAGAGTGACGGTGAGTTGAACAGAAAGACAGAAAGCCAATGCTTTATTTCATTACATAATAAAACCATTGATTACGGTAATACTAACTGGGATTAAGCTCATATTTAAAAATTTCAAATTCCCAATCCCAAATTCCCAATTAAAATGCCCATTTTTAGGCCATTTGTGGTAAACTGCTTTCTAACTAGAGTGATATTTATTTGTTTTACTTGTACAGTGTTTAATTATATAAATGGTTGCACATTTAAACAATTGATTTTTCTGCAGTTTACTGTGGTTGGGACAGCTCTCCGTGTTGTGCCAGAATACTAGGGCAGGGTGGTCAGATCAGTATTCATGATGAGACCGGTGATCTTTTTGTCCCCGCAGACTTGCCGTCCGTGTTCGGTGTGGCAGTGGTGCGTCAGTCCAGTAGAAGTGTGAATTTTGGGAGTCTGGGGGGTAGACGCTCTTGTCAGGGCCACATGTACGGCCCGGCAGGCTGGGTGCTGCCCCTCAAATACACGCTCAGCGTAGAACACAACACCAGCGCCCCCTGTGATCCAAACTCAGGTACTGCACCCACGGCTGCCTTAGCCAGAACACAGCAGTGAATGTTTAAGCGTTCAGAGTAAGGGCTTTTACACATATCATGTGAGTGCTGTGTAGACATTTAACGAGGTTTGTGAAGAATCAATAGAAATTCAATGAGGTAAGCAAATGCTGAACGCATTAAGAGTGACTCTGCTTTCATGCGTATGATTAAGTATTCTGGATAACAAAATATTTCTCCATTGTTCCAGAACAATTCCAGAATAATTTTATTGTTGAGAATAACTCTAGTCAGTAGGGTCTAGTGGATATCGTATTAAAACTGTATATTGAAGTTCAACCTTTGTAATGTGGTTTATACTGACATAGTGATTGCAGTAGTGTAGAGCAGAGTATGACCATTGTCATAGTTTGTGTCATAAAGTAACTGTGTTGTCTAAGTATTAGCGGAGGTGTGAAAGTATACCAGTGTTCTGTGTAGATTCAGGAATTTAGACTGACGTATAACCATGTTATATGTGGGTATTAGTGTAACTGTGTAATGAATGCACTCTGTGTTGATGATATAGTGTACGCGGGTGTGTTCTGGAAGGGCTGCCTCCCGGGAGCACAGGGTAACCTGTGTAAGGTGTGTGTGGGCGGGACAGAGGAGGCGGCGACCAAACGGTGCGCTGACAACCACAACGAGCGTTACTACGGTAACATGGGAGCTCTAAGGTGATCACAACTTTTTTTTTTTTTCTTTTTTTTTTTTTTTAAGATAACCTCGGCGACTTTATGTCTACAATACTGCATTGCGCAAACGCTTGCCGATCAAGCCCTTCTTATAAATTGTCCTTCGCAAACTTTTTTTTTTGCTCTTATCTGCCGTGCTGGCCGTTCACTGATGCTGTCCATTCAGCACCACATTGTAACACACTCACTCAGTTGCACTGTGGTAATTGTGATGTAAAGTTCTGACCCTTGTGCAGGTGTCTGGTGGGAGACCCCATCGGTAAAAGCTATGGAGACGTGGCTTTTCTGGAACACCACAGCCTGGAGAGCAATATATTACGTAAGCAGAATGACCCACACACGCGCACACACACTCTCTCTCTCTCTCACACACACACACACACACACACACACACACGCACACACACTCTCTCACTCTCTCTGAGAACACAGGACAGTGATGTCACGGTTAGAGTAAAGTAACGATTACTGAGCTCCCAGTGGAATCCTTGATCAAGATCTCCGCGTGCTTTTAACTTGTCTCATTTTGCTAAAACTCGACACTTTGTGACCTCGCCGCTGTGACTTCAGGGCGTTCTCTTGCGCCGGGTTTTCACGGCCTCCCCTGTGACATCACAGACCCCTTCACTGATCCCCGGTCCCCTCAGGTTACTGTGCTGCGCTGACGCCTGGCTCTGTTGCTGTGGTAACCTTTCTTTGTGACCTCGTCGCTGTTCTCTGGCCTGCAGTTCTGAACTCCAGCGGCTGGGCGGAGGGTTGGGTTGCCTCGGACTTCGAGCTCCTGTGTGGGGACGGCCGTCGTGCGCCCCTGGCTGACTGGAAGAGCTGTAACCTGGGAGCTATCCCACCCAACGTTGTCATGACCCGACCGGTCCTGACCGCACGCGTCTATGATTTCCTAATGAAGTCACAGGTCTGAGGCTCACGGTCAATGTTAATGTCATACAATGATCTTATTAGGCTTCATAACCTCATACATTCTTAACGATTCTGCTTGAGGCTAAGATAGGAACAACTTTTCGTATTACTGATCCCTGAACACCCTAAATACATTGTAATAGGATACAGAGGTAAAAAGAATAAAAAAAAACGGTTTTTACCTCTCTTTATTATAGACATACTGTATATATGATTTAAAAAAAAAACACCTCCCTTTCCTTTAGTCATGGTGCTTTTCCTCCATCCTGCAATTACTACCTACTTTGGTTACTACCCCTAATGATATGGTAATTAAATGATATAAATGTAGTATTAACAGCTTGTTAAAATCAGATGCATGTCATGATCATGCCACGTTTTGGTTGGTTGATTGGTTCTGAATACAACATCAAAAAATATCAATCTTATTTAGACAATTAAAAAAAAAATCTCCATTTAAAACAGCTCTGTGCCCTTCTCTCTCTCTCTCTCTCTCTCTTTCAGGAGACACTGTCGACCGCCCTGGGATCTGGGTTCCGGTTGTTTGAGTCTAGTGAGTACGGGGAGAGTGACCTGCTCTTTAAAGACTCCACCCAGTGTCTGGTCCATACCAGTCATGTGGATTACCGCACCATACTGGGAGAGGAGTTCCTCACACAGGCTGAAGCCATCTTCAACTGCACACACTCAGGTGAGAAGCACTATTACTAGTATTACTGTAAAACACACCCACACCCACACACATACACATATATATGTGTATATGTATGTGGTGTGTGTGTGCGCATGAGTGTGTGTGTGTGTATGTATGTATGTATGTATATATCTTATGTATATATATACATAATCTCAGGTGAGCTTTATGGTAAGCATCTCCTCATATAATGATGACTGATGTGTTTATGTTGTTGATGTGGTGTAAACTCTGTCTGTCTTTTCTTTTGAACAGACATCTTGGAATTCTGTCATCAGGATGTGTGCAGCATATTCTGAACGAGAGATTTTTAATAAATTCATACAAGCAACTATCCACAGCTAACGTACAACTTTCCCACACATACAACTGGTTTTTCTGTTTTATTTTCTCTTCTTTCTTAAATACAGAACAGTTCAAAACATAAAACAAGGACAAGTGTTTAAAGTAATATATATATAAATGGATTTTTCAGAGAGATGTTGTCAGAAAAGTGACAACTTTTGAAGAGTGACAGTACAATCCATACAAATCCCATATCATTATGTCATTACTCGTTTAATTTGTATGGTCTTTTTGTATCGTGTCTGATATTCAATAAACATAAACATAGACAGAAACATTAACAACTGTCCACCTGTGTTTTTTGCACTACAATTCCCTTCATGCCACTCGGTACCGTTCAACGCGGAAGCGATTACTGTTGACCTCTCCGGCGACTGTTTATGAAACTGATGACAACTCATGGCAACTAATTTCACATTTTCGGTAAGTTCTCCCTGTTGTATGATGTTGCAAAATGAGGATCTACGCGAGAGGAAACAGATTTTCGTTGCGAAATTTATATAGTTCCATGCCGCTAGAAATGCAGCTTAAAAGAATTCCTTGGACCCTGATCAGAGAGGCACGCGAGCTTTCGCGTTTTCATAACATCGTGACATTCTCAGTGTTCAGGGTGTTCTTGCACAGGTTTTGATAAGCGAATACCCAAAGAACAAATACCGCAAGGACGTCTGAATGACCTCAAGTCCTCGATTACACCAGAATTGCGGTAAATTCTGTACTCAAAGCCCAATATGTACACTTGCCTGCAAGGTGTTGGTGTGCATATTCTTTACAAAGAAACCCTTTTGTAAAGTCAGCAAATCCATGCTATGAAATCTTGGAGTACGCCGCATTCCCCAGTTAAAAGCTTCGTCCAAGTCGTACGTGTGATTCTGATCTGTGCATGGTGTTACTCAGATGTGAAACTTGAGTATGTAATCTACACAGTCATGTTTGTTATGAAAAACTCAAAGCATGATGAATATTTAGTCAGATGTCATTTCATTAAATGGACCGCATGTGCTTAATACGGATTCACTTTATAGTTTTTGCCTTTCGACGTATAATTTTGTCTGAATGTCATAAAATGGAAAGTTGTGACAACCGGGCAATAAATTAATCGAGCTGAATATGAGACCATTAACAGAACAGTTACTAAATAACGGTGTATGATTTACCACATAAAACAGAGAACGTGAGAGAGAGAGAGAGAGAGAAAGAAAGAAAGAAAGAAAGAAAGAAAGAAAGAAAAAGGGCGAGCGATCTTGTTTTACTCGGGAAACGTGTTCTCCACGCCTCCTTCCCCTACCGGGTGTTAATCCCATTTTGCCCCTGGAATCATAAGAAGTCAGCTTTCATGTAGTGCTGACACGTGGTGAGATCAATTAAGTAAATTAGGAATAATGCTATTTACCATTTTTAAATTACCCACCTGTGTAAGGAATAACAGCCAGCTCTGACTCTCCTTTTGACTACAGAGCTGCAGCACAGATCCACAGATTTCAATATTAGTCATTCATAGTTTTGGTTTCTCATTCCCACGTTCATCTGCAGATGCTGTTGTCATGGCGATCCTTGTTTCCGCACGCCGCGGTTTCTCGGAAGAGGACGCTTTCTTCTGTACCTGCCGGAGCTCTGAGTTTTGTACCAGTGAGCGATTCCATAAACTCAGTCGCCCTGGAACGTCTCCGGGATTTTGTTTCGAGATCCTCTCGCCTCTTCGTCATCACCGGCGCCGGGCTCTCGACTGAATCTGGCATTCCGGACTACCGTTCCGAAGGCGTGGGCCTGTACGCGAGGACAGACCGGCGGCCCATGCAGCACGCGGAATTTGTCCGGAGCGCCAAGTCTAGGCAGCGCTACTGGGCGCGGAATTACGTGGGCTGGCCACAGTTCTCTTCCCACCAGCCCAACACAGCCCACCGGACCCTGCGCGAGTGGGAAGAAAGCGGGAAAGTGCACTGGCTGGTCACACAGAACGTGGACGCACTGCACTCTAAAGCCGGGCACCAGAGACTCACCGAGCTGCACGGCTGTGCGCACAGGTAGAAGAACACAGAGAGAGGGAGCTTTTATTCACTTAGGCTACCTGATGTTTCTCACCCAGACCATTTAACACAAAAAGGTTCAACCTGGGAGGTTGTCTTGCTCTAGAGTAGGGGTTTTCCTCTGGGTGTTTGTGGCAGCACTATGGGAAGTTTGAAAAAATTGTATTGGGAACATCAGTGTCAAATTACATTAAAATCCCATGGGTGTACATGAGGAAAATAATTTGGGTTGAAGGGTTTCAGCTGGCAAAAAAAAGGTTGAAAGCCCCTGTTCTAGAACAATCTTTGGGCTCAGTGCTTTGCTTGGAGGCACGTTAGCAATTAGCTGTGATTTGGAAAACTTAATCAAGCAAACCTAAGGACTCAGATTTCTGTTCTGTTAAGTGAGGGCCCAAATCATCAGTCTCACAAACCTAGCATCAACTGTTTAGTCTTAAAATGACCTGTTTCTGGAAGACTGCATGATTTTTCCACATTTTTGTAATGCAGTAGATGGAGTTTTGGGAATTCAGTGCTGCTGTCTCTTTCACTGGCTGAAAACTGACCTTGGCTCCTCTTAACAGCAATAAAGCAGTTCATCACAACGACTGGCCAGCAGATGTGACCTGCTGATACTTGTGTGTGTGTGTGTGTCCCAGGGTGGTGTGTCTGGGCTGTGAGAGTGTGACGGCGAGAGCGGAGCTACAGAAGCGGTTCACGGAGCTGAATCCCGGGTGGGAGGCCAGCGCAGGGGGGGTAGCACCAGACGGGGACGTGTTTTTAGAGGACGAACAGGTGCTCCATTTTAGGGTGCCCTCCTGCCAGGCGTGCGGCGGCATCCTGAAACCCGAGGTGACATTTTTCGGCGACACGGTGAAAAAGTCGACAGTGCAGTTCGTACACGACAGGCTTGCTGAGTCTGACGCTGTGCTGGTGGCCGGATCTTCGTTGCAGGTCATTGTTACTATGGTTACAACGACTTTGTCATGTGTCTGTTCCAGTGCCAAACTTCATATTCAAACAATATAGCCTGAGATCATGGTGTAAGAGAAGTCAGATGCCCCAAACGCTCATAAATACCTCCACTTGTTTTCATAAACCCAGCAGTTCAACGTTGATTGTGGTTGTTTTTTATCCAGGTGTATTCCGGGTACCGTTTTCTCCTGGCCGCTAGCGAGAGGGGAATCCCCGTGGCGATCCTGAACATCGGTACGACCAGAGCCGACCACCTGGCAGAACTCAAAGTCAGCGCTCGCTGCGGGGAGGTTCTGCCTTTAGTACTGCCCCACTAAGACTGACACCAGGAACCGGACAGAGCCCGAAACACTCAGATCTCCAACAAGTTCTGTTCTCATACGAGATTCACCAACCCTGGAATGAACTCAAGCTGCTGTAACACTGCAATATTTCAAAGACTGAACAAACAAACAAACAAAAACAAACATTTAATGTTTAGATTTAACATGACAACGCATCGTGTGTGCGATCCACTCTGTGGATGGTACCGCTCGATGAAACGCGTGACCCGGTCTGAGGTCCTGAACGTGGTTTTGGGTCTGGCTTTGAAAAACGGTCACATACCCAGCTGAGATGACGGTCTAACTAAGGGTCAGTCTGTACTGATTTGGGCAGTCGCACCTACCTCATTATTCACTTATCAGGAATCAGAGATAATCCAGTGATGCCTCTCCCTGAAACCGTTAGCTGACGTTTAAATAACACTTTAAAGTGGTATCACAACACAGTCTGTCACAGACATAGAGGGGACACATTTTTAGCATTAAACAGGTCATTACAGTGAAGATGACTGATAAGATACTCTACTTTCATGATAGTGTATGTTTTTAGGGCTACTTATTTGAATGTAAGACTTTCAAGTTAATGGTGGTTTACTGGGTACATGGTACAGATAATCTGTCTTTTAAACTTTTCACTGTAATTCTGTATTCTCTGTTGGTTTCAGTCAGTGCCATTTTGTGTGTACCAGTTAGACTGTGACTCATCAGTATACATGCTATTTTGAGATATTTATTCACTAATATTTATGCATTTTTAACTCATGCAAGAGTGTCTGGCTGCATTACTGGGGGAAAATGAAACATTGTTTTGGGGCAACGTTAACATGTAACAAACTCCAGGATGAAGTTTTGTACGGACATCACTATGTGCAATATAATCCGACTCCCATTTGACCCGGAGTGTTCCGTAGCTTGGGCACTTACCTCAGTTTCAGGAGAGAGTCGGGAACAAACTGTTTCAGCCTCTGACTGCTTTTGTTTTGTTTTTGTAATACCGGGCTGGAATGGGGACTCTGGACAAAGCTATAAATAACATTGCTATGGCTCCGACACACGGACCGATGACATTTATATTCTCTTAATGGTTCCAGTGGACTGGATGAGCCTACTTTTATTGGTTGAACGCACTGTAAAAAATTTCCTTTACTGGTCAAAAGAAAACTCGGTCGGTTCTGACGTGCCACGTTATCGACCAAGCTCGGAATGTTGTCTCTCAGAATTTCTGGAGGAAAAAAACGCCGCTGTCAGATGGCTCCAGGAATCTTTGTGCAGTGGCAGTCAGTGTTCTCAGACTGTTAGGGATTTCGAGGTGGGAATATTGCTCTTTTCCGTGAGGATAAGCCTCTTTTCGTATCTGTTGTGATATGAAGAAAAGGGATTGTAATGTATGTTTATCCAGCATCACCAGGTTTTGAAATCTCATACATAACAGACTGTGACTGTGGCCGAGAGATATAAATGAAGTCTCAATAAAAAAAAGAAATATTTTAAAGTTTGTGAAAAGTCTGTTGTGCAATAAGTTATAATGTATTTGCGTGATCTAACTGGTGGAGTTGTTTTCAGCCTTACTGTTACTGGTATGTTTGTCTCACTCATAAAATAGCACAAACCAAGGAACTCAGCTTTTGAAAAAACTGGAGGTTTTAATCATTTAATAATGAATCTATTCACTCTGCCCTCATGTACCGCAGGGATAATATCAGAAGAATTCTGTTGCATTTGAAAGGCAGTCCTTGAGGATTTAGTCCCAAAAACCATTCCAGTCTCTGGTCTTTCCTAACTTTCCACAACGTGGAAAAGCCCCCTCCCAAAAAAAAAAAAAGGGGTGTGACAAAAGCCCATGTTTAAGTTCAGAGAGTCACAGCGGGCAAGGTGACGGTTGTCATGGAAACGCTGAGTTCCGTGAATGCCGCCTGTCGACGGATCCTGTCACTGAGACCCTGGGTCCACCTGTCCACCTGAGATTGTGCGTCTGACCACAGCTCCTCTGGAACACTGAAGGAGTACAGGCAACATCGATGAGACACGGTGTCCGCACGCCACGTGACCCAGACTTTGGTCACCACCAGCGGCGTCATGCTTAGGCAGTTCTCAAAGCCCCTGGTTTGGTCGAACCAATAGCTGACAGGGTAGCCTAACAGTACACCAAAAAGAGTACACAGGTTCCACGACTGGTACAGCTCCTTATCTAAGTCCCCATTCCTAGCAGACCCTGCGTCATTTAAGTCTTTAAAATACTCCAGCATGGCTGTGACCATGTCCTCCATCTCACTGTTAAAGTCAGTCACACCCGGCTTCTCCCTCTGAGGACACACGTCAATAACAACAAGACTCCTGCTCTTCAGGAGGTCTTCCATGTGTGACACTTCCAGGGCGGGGTTGACGACAAAGCTGTTGTCGTCAATGGAGACGGTCCGTAGAGCTTTGCTTAGCCGGCCAGCTGTCTGAAGGGCGTCCAGGTACAGCTGGATCTGCTCTGGAGAAGCGGCGTTGGTGTCGTAGAGAAGAGCCGGTTTCAGACCGGCGTCCACGGCCAAAACCTGGGCAGCCAGATCCACACAGGCAGAGGGACAAAGCCGTTTCTTTTTGGTACCAGAACACAGAAACTGCTGAGCGGCTCTGGTGAAGATGTCTGGAGAAGCCATCAGTGTCTTTCTTCACCATCCGTGTAGCATACAACTGAATAGAATAGTGACGAACAGAAGACAATAAAATGATACTGATGCAACACAAAGCCCTTACTCATTATTATGCAGAAAAGCAGAATTCATATTTGCACAGCGCAGATCATTGTGGAAACGCTTTCTATGTTAACAGGCTATTTACACTTCCGAGAGTGTCCCAAAGAAGTCCTGAACTAACGTGACTCAGATTCTGTTACTAGGCTCTGTTTCTCAGGAATTTGGGGGTGCAGAATACTTATTTGTCAGTGAGAGATGTTTCCTGCTTCCGTCTTTAAAAGTTCTTAAAGTGAAACGATTGCTTAAGTTGGTTTGTCAGAAAATACCAGGGCCACAAATATTAAGAAATACACACCATCTTTAACAGGCACCACAATTGCATGTGAGAAAACAACGATTTAGCCGAAACGGGTGGTTGTTTGTATTATACATAGCTATGACTTCTCTCAAAACTACACCAAAGCAGACACAGTAGTATACAAAACTGTCCAGACGCGTGAGTAAATGAGCAAATCGCAACGAATGATTTGTGACTTAATTCAAACTATAGAAAACGCATCACGACTAGCGGCATAGCTAACACCTGTATGCGCACACTTCCTATGTGAAGTTTTCACTCTGTTCTCATAATAAAAGTCATCACGAATAGCACGCTGAATTAATAACAAGTCCAAAAGATAAATTAGAAAATCAACAGATAAAATAATCACTTGGGTTTCCCCAAAAGTTCTTGTATTAGGCACTGATATTAAAAATTATATTATTTTAATTTATTTGTCCGTAATGTTTTCTTTTGGTAAGATTCTTCCTGATGTCTAATAAACCAGTGTTTACAGCCAGAGCAGAAAGGCGAACAATGTCTCACATTACGCATTGAAAACTTAATCTACGCTGAGAGTGCGCCTTATTTTGTGTACAGAATCCGTATGGTTTTGTTACTATGCGTTTCATTTCGTTATAACGTCACAAAAGACGCATCACTGACGTCCCACTAAAATGATCTTTTATTTTGATATCTACGTGAGCCTTGACATTAGTATCCCGGAGGTTAATCAATGTGACGTCACATGGACCGTGTGTACGGAAGCGGAGTGAATGAACTTTTACTGATGACTCTCTCACCGGCGATTAACTGACTGAAACTTTTAAACAGCCGTTGCTGTGGCGGCCGGTGGTTACGTTACAGGAAATGTGATGATACTGATGTGATGACGAAACTGTACAATACGAAACTGTTGCACTTACAAGTCATAATAGTGTTTTTTGTATTGTTCGATAATAAGAGGATATAGCCATGGGCTCTGAGGATGTACTGAAGAGCGTTTCAGCTCTCGCTTCATATAATGTCCTGCTCCAAGTAAGCTCTCAAGGAATTATTTGATAAGAATCAAATGTACTCTGCTCTGTTCTAAACGGTAAATGACACTGATTCGCTTCTCTGTATAATGTCTGTGTGTCTCATTTGACAGGTGATGTTCAGAGTTTTGACATTTCTCCTGAACGCTTTCACACTTCGCTTCGTGTCGAAGGAGCTTATTGGTGTAGTGAACGTGCGGTGAGTTTTGGCTTCCAACAAGTGATTCATTTTTGTTTAAGTCATGCGTTTTAAAGTGCGAATAGATTGAGTGGTGCCACCGTGGGTGTAAGTCTGTGTGTCTGAGTGTATCAATCTGTGAGGTTTATCGTGTGTCAAAGTGTGCATAGCTTGTGTGCATGGGTGTACAGCTATGTTTCCACTTGCCAAGATCCACTTCCCGAGAGCGTGATAGAGAGTCTGTATGCGTTTATCTTGCAGATTGATGTTGCTGTACTCCACACTGGTCTTCTTGTCTCGAGAAGCATTCCGGAGGGCGTGCCTGAGTGGTGGAGGGGTGGGGCTTAAATGGAGACAGATCATCAACTTGTTGTGGCTCACGTAAGAGAATAAGCGAACCAAAAAACGAGTGAATGAACGAAAGAAGGAGAGAGGGATTGCTGGATATTTTTGAATGATTGTATGTGTTTGTGTGTGTTTTTTGTGCATAAAATGCGACTCTTGTCCTCTCTCTCTCTCTGTCTCTCTCTCTTTCTCTCTCTGTTAGGCTGCCGTTGGGGTGTGTCTGGGGTGTGTTGTTGGTATGTGTGTGGTGGTGGGTGCTCCAGGCTCCAGACCCCCAGTCTGTCCCACACTACGGCCCAGCAGTGTCTCTCTTCTGCCTGGCTGCTCTCACTGAACTACTGGCTGAACCTCTGTGGGTCCTTGCACACTCACACATGCTTGTCCGCCTCAAGGTAGGAACACTGCAGTACATATGTGTGTTTATATGACTGTTCACATTTTGGTGTGTATGAAACAGTGTGCAAGTTTGGACATGTAAATATGTGTAAGCATGTGTGTGTGTTTGTGTGTAACTAAGTGTGCAGGTTTTTATTTGTATATAAGCAAGTATGCAGGAATAAATGTACAGGTTTAAGTGTGTAAATGTCATAATGAATATTGAAACCACATCACTATAATCCTCAGTAGATCTTAATAATAAGTCTTTGACTGACAGGTCATACTGTCCCCTACAATTTACAATTTACAATTTTGTTATTTGGCAGACGCTTTTAGCCAAAGCGACTTACACATCCCCTATGTCAAATCGAATGCATTTGTTTTGGTTTTTTTTGTTCAGGTGGTTGCTGAAAGCTTAGCAATGATCGCTAAGTGCCTTGTTACCGTGGTGATGGTGGTCTCCGCTCCACAGTGGGGACTCTACATATTTTCTGCAGCCCAGGTGGGTGAATGAGTGGCTGAGAAGACCAGATAAAATCTGCAGTGTTGATATACATTTTTCTTTTGTAACCTGCAATTTTTCTGTGTGTGTTAGTGTGTCTATTCAGGGTTCCTAGTCCTCTGTTACTTTGTCTACTTCCTGCGTTTCCTTGGCTCTGAGGAGGCGGAGATGAAGTCTTTCCCGCTACGCAGCATCACAGAGCTTCTGCCAATCAGAGTGGACAATGAGGTATCAGTCACACCCACCTCTCAGAGTGTCACTGCCCTGGTTCTCTCATTGACTCTCTGAATGGAATGAAACTTTTGTGTTTGTTCTATAGCCTCTGATCAACTGGAAGTTGGCCACACTTACCTGGAGCTTCTTTAAGCAGTCTTTTCTCAAACAGATACTCACTGAAGGTACAACACACACACACACTCACTCCCTCACTCTTTCTCACACACACACACACACACACACACACTCACTCACTCACTCTTTCTTTCTTACACACGAACACACACACACACACTGCTGTACTGTCTGTAGGCTGGTTCTCTGGTCTGGGCTAGTTTAGCATTACGTGAGTGATTTCATGCAGTGATCTCATTGCGTTGATGTTCACTTTTGCAGGTGAACGTTACGTAATGACATTTCTAAACGTTCTCAACTTCGGAGACCAGGGTAAGAGTGGCGTTCACAGCTCACAAATACACATTCAAATCCAGACATGCAATCCAAACACGTAATCCAAACATACAATCCAAGCATTCAGTCAAGACATGCAATTCAAACATTCAGTCAAGACATGCAATCCAAGACATGCAATCCTTTTGTCTGCCTGTCCGTCTCTCTGTCTCTGTGTCTGTCTGTCTGTCTCTGTCTGTCTGTCTGTCTGTCTGTCTCTGTGCCTGTCTGTCTCTCTGTAGGAGTGTATGATATCGTGAATAATCTGGGCTCTATGGTGGCACGCTTCCTGTTCCTGCCCATTGAAGAGAGCTTCTATGTTTTCTTCGCCAAAGTGCTGGAGCGAGGGCGGGACGTGAGGCATCAAAAACAGGTCTCTGTTTCAGCGTGTCACTTCCTTACTGTTCGACAGTCTAGCCAACTGGGAATGATCCTGACTCTTATGCCTCTTGCTGACTGGTCCACAGGAGGAGGTTGCCATAGCAGCAGAGGTGTTGGAGTGCCTGATGAAACTGGTGCTTGTGGTTGGTCTGATCATTACGGTGTTTGGTCACGCCTACTCTCACCTGGCCCTTGATATTTATGGAGGAGAATTACTCAGCAGTGGGACGGGTAATCCACACACATACATCCAAATACACCACTCACAATTACCGATTACTACTCACAGTTACTCATATTACCTGAATGTGTAGTACAACATTTGTGCTTGTACTTGTGAAATTGCTTTGTCAAATTAATAATTCTTAATGCTAAATTAAACCGTTATTTATGACTTAGTGTGTTAACCGCTGAATCTGTTCTTTTTTCTGGACTGGCTATTTTTTGAGGGGTGTTAGGCAGTGTGGAGAATACTGTATTTGACTGACAAATTTTGAACAAGCACACTCAGACACAAAACCAAAATAGATTCTGTCGCTATCTCTCTCTCTGTGCTCACTCATCTATATGTGCGTCTGCACATGTGTGTGTGTGCGTGTGCATGTGTGTGCGTGTGCGTGTGTGTGTGTGTGTGTGTGTGCAGGTCCATCTCTCCTGAGGAGTTACAGTTTCTATGTTCTTCTTTTGGCCGTTAATGGAGTCACAGAGTGTTTTACCTTTGCTGCTATGAGCAAAGAGGAGGTGGACAGGTGGGAGAAACACACACACACACACACACCGCACACACACAGGCACACACATACGCACATACACACACACACCCACACACACACACACCCACAAAAACACAGAAACACACACACACACATGCGCACACAAACACACACACGCACGCACACACACACACAGAAACACACACACACACACACGTGCACGCACACACACACACACACAGAAACACATATGCACACATATAAACACACACACGCACATATGCGATCTTTCTCTCTTCCTGCAGGTATAATTTTGTGATGCTGGGTTTATCCGCCTCCTTCCTGCTGCTCTCCTATTGGCTGACGTGGTTGTTTGGGGGCGTGGGCTTCATCATGGCCAACTGCTGTAACATGGGCCTGAGGATCACGCACAGTCTCCGTTACATACGCCGGTACTTCCAGCACAGTGCACACGCCCCTCTCCGCGGGCTCCGCCCACACCCCGCCTTACTCCTCACTCTCGGTCTCAGCGCTGCACTCACATCCGTGTCAGAGGTACGATCGGAGATATTTGTTAATGTGTGTGTGTGTGAGAGAGACAGCGTGAGTGTGTCACGTCTGTCTCTGTCTTTGTGTGTGTGTGTATGTGTGTGTGTGTGAGTGTGTGTGTGTGTGTGTGTGTGTGTGTGTGTGTGTGTGTGTGTGTGTGTGTGTGTGTGTGTCTCTGTCTGTGTGTGTGTGTGTATGTGTGTGTGTGCGTGTGTGTGTGCGTGTGTGTGTGTGTGTGTGTGAGTGTGTGTGTGTCTGTGTGTGTGTCTGTGTGTGTGTGTGTGTGTGTGTGTGTGTCTCTGTCTGTGTGTGTGTGTGTGTGTGTGTGTGTGTATGCGTCTGGATCATGGTTTTTTTTCACCTCTGGTTTCTTATTTCAGGGAATGTTCTGCTGTGATGACGGCTGGTTGCTAAGACTTGTCCACGTTGCCGTGGGAGCGGTTTGCTTGCTGGGTGTGGTCGTCACGGTGATATTCACTGAGACGAGGCTCGTCCAGTTCATCAGAACTCAGCTGTTACCCAAATATAGCAAAAAGCGGACCTGAATCTATGGCCCCATGGGTACATACAACCAAACATTCATTCCTGTGGCAACAGATACCTAGACCTTGTCTATATGGCAACACACAACCGAAAATCCACCACCGATACAACACACAACACCATCTTTGTGGCCGTAGCAACATCACACAACTGATTCTGTATTTCTATGGCAGCACAAATTGAACCTGCAACTCAGTGCGTATGATAATGACATGAATCTGAGTCAAAGGACAGAACACAGCAATTACACCGTCATCACCGTGGCAACAGCAGTTTTTCCTGAGAATGTATTGAAATGGTTACTGCACGGTTTCCTAACGTTTCCAAATGTTTGCAAACGTTCGGGTAACCCCTGTGATGAGAGGAAATGTCATTGGATGTTACTGTGACCTTAAAAGGATGTGTTGTACCACCACTGATGACGTGAGCTGCCTGCCAAGTTCACGCAGTCACCTCGAACTCCAGTCCACCCCCCCGCCCAGTCCAAACACCGCTCAGATATGTGCACCCCTGCTCCCCTCAGACCTCTGGCCAAACCAAGCTCTTTACACTGTCATTTCATCTGTTTGGTTTTTATCCTCCGGTGTGGCTGCTCTCTCTGCGGTGCGTGCAGTGTGTGTGTGTGTGTATTCTGCTGGACCCGTGAATGTGGAACAAGAGACATTTTGGTGAACGGTTCTGTTTTTCTGAAGCTATACTGAACAGTTGAAAGAATGTAGTTTAACTGTGTGGTAACCGGGGGAAATGTACTCCTTTTGTTCATGTGTGGGAAGGTATTTATGGATGATATTCATAAAGCAGGAAAATAAACCAAGTTTTCTAAAAAAAAAAAAAAAAAAATTACTATTATCGTCCCTGATTCCTAATCCTGACACCACAACACACACACACAAATAACACACACACACACGCTCACTCACTCACTCGCTCACTCAATCTTTCTTACACACACACACACACACAAAACACACATGTGTTGCACATATTCTGTGCTATAACCCATTTGTCTGATTTCCCAGTGAAAACAAGAGGAGAGAATGAGAGGGAAAGTCACAGGCAGGACAGAGCTGGGGACAGTGACGGTGCTGAAGAACTGTGTCATCACTTATTTAGAACAGATCCTGGTCTTTCTCTCTCGCCTGCTCTATGTGTGTGTGTGTGTGTGTGTGTGTGTGTGTGTGCGTGTGTGTGTGTGTGTGTGTAAAGAGGCAGAGTCATTATGTAACTGTAATGGAATGAGGAAAAGGGTCAGAGGTCACGCACAAGCTTTCTGTTTCTCACATACACACACACGCTTTTTTTTTCCAGTAACACAAACATACACACATGTACACACTTTTGAGGGCTGTAACTACCATCTGGAACAAGACTACATCATTCTCATTAAAAACATATTAATCACAGACACACAGAGAGAGAGAGAGAAAGAGAGAGAGAGAGAGAGAGAGAGAGAAATGGGAGGAGTAACTAGATGACTCATACTCTCTATAATGAGCAATTTGGGACTGTGTGTATGTGTATTTGTGTGTGTGTGTGTGTGTGTGTGTGTGTGGACTGGACTTTGAGAGAGAGGGAGAAGGGTGTGTTTATGATATAAATACGCAGATTTAAACAGGAAAACCAAGAGAGAGGGAGCGACCATCCAAAACTATTACGCCGCTCTGAATCTCAGCAACTTCTCACCACTCTACAGCAGCGCAGACATGTCTGAGGTAAGGCAAACAGTAAAGCAATCACACGACAGCACCTGGGAACGATTACAGGAGACTCCGTCCCGGGAGAACGCGACAGGAATGGCTGCATGTTTCTTCTCCACTCATGCTTATTTGTGCACTCGCGCTCACTCCCTCACGCTGTTCCTTTCTTTTCTCCGTCTCTCCGGAGGAGGGAGAGGAAGAGAGGATGAAGAGGCCGGAGGTGAGAGAGGAGGAGCTGGTGGAGACGAAGGGTAAACTGGGACAGGGCTTGGAGGTGAAGAGTAAAACCATGGAGGTGATGCAGGAATGCGGTAAGAAAAACAGCACAACACTCTCACAGTGGCTCTCCTGGATTAGACTGTGTGTGCGTGCGTGCGTGCGCGCGCGCGTGTGTGTGTGTTTTCTGTAGATGTTTGGGAATGTTGTGGAAGTTCCCGGGTTCAAATCTGAGAGAAAATGGTTGCAAGCATTTCCATTTTCAGACATTTGTGCTGTGTGCACGTGTGTGTGTGTGTGTGTGTGTGTGTGTTTGGGATAAGTGATGTTTCCACTCCATATAAAGTTTGGCAGAGGGTCTCAGAGGAACAGAAGGCACCCCCACACAGGAGAGTGATTCATGTCTGTGTTTATGGAGCTCTCTCAAACTGTCATCAATTTCACCCAGTCTTTCTCCATGTCTTCATGACCTGGTGATTATCAGGGTGTACTGTTTTGTGTGTGGCTCATCTGAAATCTATCTTTCTTTCTTTCTTTCTTTCTCTCTCTCTCTCTCTCTCTCTCTAGAGCGCCAGGGAAAAGTGGCTCCGTCCATTTTCAGCAAGACTCGCTCCGGGGCGGAGACAGCTTTTAACAAACCGACCAAGAAATGACATAAATGCACAAACATGCTACGCTAGGCACACACTTCACCTGCGCGCAAACATGCTACGCTAGGCACACACTTCACCT
>NC_044500.1:46667057-46674557 GCF_902362185.1 Chanos chanos
CGGAGCCAGACTGTTTGGCATTGCCCGCCTCGTCCAGACCAAGTCCCTTTACGTGGCTGTGAGAAGCGATTCTCTGCGTTTTGGTCGTGCTCTTAACCTCCTCGATCTTCATTGCTGTCTTTTGTTTGGGGAAATATTAAAAGAAACGGACAAGTCTGCTAACGGAGGCTAATAATTTTAATCCACTGTTTGAATCGGCGCAACTTCACCATCAAACACACAAAACCGCGTTTCCATGTGGGTTACCAAGGAAATTTGAGGAAGTACCTCCTTGTTTAACGTTTCTTTGGTGCAATTCTTTTGACCATTGGGCATAGTCAGAGTAAACGATAGATCTATTGGATGATTGAACTGTCTGTCATACCGGAACCTATTGGCACGCCTCTTTTTGAAACCCCTCTTCCGCTTGTGTATCTTTTAAACAAATTCGGGTCCACATCGGGCTGTTGCATTGTGTTCCACACTTATAGAGTTTTCTGTTCAAGAGCCATCTGTCTCCAGTTTCACAGTATGATATTGCATATCAGATGTATCGATGCTAATCACATTTTCTCATTCATGATCACGGCCATCAAATCCTGTCTGCTCATACATTCCGTTTATTATTTGTAAATTGTTCAAATATAAATTTCTTTCTCCACTTAACAGGAAACACTGATGATAATGAGAGAAATTAATTATACCACACTTCAAGGACTCGTTTGACGCTTTGAACACAAATCTAAACCCTAAAATTTTTATATTTTCTAATCATTTCCTACTGACATTTAACCCCTATGATTTGAGTGTGACAGAGTAAGTGGAACCTGAGGGTACGACTTCTTTTTATAGCAGGGAATATTTTACAGTAACGCAGGAAGCACATTTGACAGTGGTTTAACACTACAAAGTTCACTGCAGTAACAAAAAGTAAACTGCATTTAATAAAAGAAGTTGAAACGTTAACGTAGCGAACTAAGATATATGATACCTAAAGTGGACGCTAACTATATTTGCACTACCCGCTCAGTCTCACAGCACATTTAAAATCGTAGAGGACCACTGAAAACAAGTCCAAAGTCCGTGGATTTGGAGGTGCTTTGAGAGAGACTCGTTTGACGGCAGCTCGGTCGGTAGTGCGTGCTATGGCAGAGCCTGGTACCGGGGACGGCCTCCCCAGAACTCTCAATTTTAACATTGGTGTCCTGGGACATGTGGACAGCGGTAAGACGTCTCTGGCCCGGGCGCTCAGCAGCACCGCATCAACTGCCGCTTTCGATAAGAACCCTCAGTCCCGGGAACGGGGTATCACCCTGGACCTGGGATTCAGTGCCTTTACGGTCCCTTTACCAGAGCACCTGCGGGAGGCCTGCGGGGACCGGGGCTACGACAGCTTGCAGTTTACCTTGGTCGACTGTCCCGGACACGCCTCCCTTATTCGCACCATCATCGGGGGTATGCCTGTTCTCTCTCTCTATCTCTCTATCTCTCTCTCTCTTTCTCTGTCTCTCTCTCTCTCTCCCCGCCGCAGTAATGGAGAGAGAAAGAAACTCTTCTTTTTAAATTCAGAAGTGCCAAAGTTCGTCAAAATACAGTTAAGCTTCAACATGATCCTAGCTAAATTTTCCAAAAGAATGACCTATACACACAGTGTGTGGCCACTTGTAAAGTGAAGAATTATTGACGCTGTAATAGACGCCATGCACGTCAGGTGTCAGAGTGGGGTGATGGAATTACTCAACCCAGCAAAAAAGCAAAAAAACAAAAACATGCCTAATTCTCTGTGGACACCCTTCCTCACTCACTAAATGAATTTAAATTTCACAATGTCCCTGCATCTATGATTGTAGTAAAGTTTGCGGCGATCTGGCTTGTTTTAGTATACTGAACATTTCTAAGCCCTTTAGATCCACAGTGATTTAATCTATTATAAAACTATTGTTGAAATTTAGGTACCAGATATGAATCCATCAAGCCCTCATCATCTGTATAATTTTTCAACCGTTAGCACGCAGTGGTCAACAAACGCAAACTTGGTGAATTTGTTCCTTAAGACTGGATGTGCAGGACCATGCAATTCCACCTTTAACCAGCAGGTGGCAATTGTGTTCTAAAAACCCTCACTGGACATAGAAACAAACGTTCTCTTTGGAAAGTTCTAAACACAGCCATCACATCTGCTGCATACACACATACACACAGAGGGATGCCCGAAGTCTGCATCAGTCCTTTGTATTTTACACAGTACCATGCACAGAAAACTTTTCTATGCTTTAAAGACCCCTATCACAGAAGAGGCATGCGGTGTGACAGAGAGAGAGAGAAAGAAGAATAGACAGAAGGATCCCTTATTCATCCTCTTGGAGAAATTCAGGTGTCCAGTAGCTCATAAAATGTAGATTAGAGACAATACTCAACAAAATAGGTAGTGCGTTACGCACAGGGTTAAAAACACAATTGCTTAATGGCAAAGTAGTCCCTGAAGCATTATTGCACATCCAGTGTGTGTGTGTGTGTGTTGTGTGTGAGTGTGCGTGTCTGTGTGTGTGTTTGTGTGTGTGTGTGAGAGAGAGAGAGAGAGTGTGCCATCTGTATGAAATGGAGGGAGGGAAGGATGGAGAGGCGGAGAGGAGAGGAGAGAAGAGGAGAGGAGAGGAGAGGCGGAGAGGAGAGGAGAGGAGAGGGCCAGGACTGGGACTGGAGTTTAGTCTTAGCCAGTGAGACTAAATAAACTCACAGAGGGAGAAAAAAAGAGAGAGAAAGAGGTCGTACCTTAGGGAATATGGTCAGAATATTACTATGGATAGTGTGTGTGTGTGTGTGTGTGTGCGCGTGTGTGTGGGCACGTGCGCGTGTGCTTGTGCATGCGTGCGTTTGTGTGTGTGTGTGTGTGAGAGAGAGAGAGAGAGAGACAGACAGAGAGAAAGGTAATAAGGTAGCGTGTGTGTGTGTGTGTGCACGCGTGTGAGTGAATGTGTGTGTGTGTGCGCGTGTGAGTGTGTGTTAGTGTGTGTGTGTGAGTGTACATGTGCGTGTATGTGTGTGTGTGAGAGAGTGTGTGTGTGTGTGTGTGTGCGTACGTGTGTGTGTGCGTGCGTGCGTGCGTGCGTGTCCGTGCGTGTGTGTGCGTGCGTGTGAGTGAGTGAGTGAGTGTGTGTGTGTGTGTGTGTACATGTGCGTGCATGTGTGTGTGTGTGCGTACGTGTGTGCGTGTGTGTGTGTGCGTGCGTGCGAGTGAGTGAGTGTGTGTGTGTGTGTGTGTGTGTGTGTGTGTGGCAGATGTGGTTGATATGGGTGGAAGCTGAATGTTCGTGCTCTGGTTAAACTTCCTCTCTCTCCCTGAGGGGTGTGTTTAGGAAAGAAATCAAGCCAGAGAGAAGGAAAGAAAAAGAGAGGAAAGAAAAAAGACATAATCAAAGCCCTGTTTTCTCCTGCATTCCCATTTTTGTCTGATTGTCTCTCTGTTTGTCAAAGGCTGAAGTTTATCAGGGCACTGAATCAGTCAGCATGGCTGGCCTGGCCTGTCTGGTTTTACAACAGGCCTCAGATCAGTTCAGGATTTCAGTTATGCCCATTCTCTCTCACTCTCTCTCTCTGCATCTCCCTTTTCCCCTCTCTCTTTCTGTCTGTGTGTGCGTGCGTGTGTGTAGGAGCTCAAATCATAGATCTGATGCTGCTGGTGGTTGATGTGGTAAAGGGAATGCAGACACAGACGGCAGAATGCCTCCTGATTGGTCAGCTCACTTGCTCTCGCATGCTCGTCATCCTCAATAAGACAGACTTACTGCCAAGAGAGAAGAGACAGAGCGCCATCGAAAAGATCACCAAGAAAATGCACAAAACACTAGAGAACACCAGGTACACACAACACACTCACACACTCACATACACACACACATACACACACACACATACACACACACACACATACACACACCATATACACACACGTCACACACACACACGCACGCACACCACATACACACACACACACACACACACATACACACCACACACACATACGCACCACACACATACACACACACACACACACACACACACATACACACACCACATACACACACCACATACACACACGTCACACACACACACACATACACACACATCACACACACACACACACATACGCACACACACACACACACACACACATACACACACACACACGCACACCACATACACACACACACACACACATACACACCACACTCATACACACACACACACACATACAACACGCCACACACACACACGTATACACACATATATATGCGGACACAGCCACACTCATATACACACATGCAGATACATGCTGTACCTGTGGTTATCGTCACTGTTATAATTTTTTGTCGGGCAGATTTAAAGGCTGCCCCGTGATTGCTGTGGCAGCCAAGCCTGGGGGTCCTGATGCGCCCGATACAGAGGAACCACAGGGAATTCCTGAACTTATAGAGGTGAGAGTGAATGTGTGTGTGTGTGTGTGTCTGTGTGTGTGTGTCTGTGTGTGTGTGTGTGGTGTGTGTGTGTGTGTCTCTGTGTTTGTGTATCTGTGTATGTGCGCGCGCGCGCGTGTGTGTATGTGTGTGTGTGTGTGTGTGTCTGGGTGTCTGTGTGTCTGTGTGTGTGTCTGTGTGTGTGTGTGTGTGTGTGTGTGTGTCTGGGTGAGAGGGAGAAATAGAGAGCTGTGGAGGATTGCATATTTAGTGTAAACAAGTGCATCTGTCTGCATTGTTTATGTTTATTGTTTATTGTTTATAGGATCCCCATTAGCCAAGCTGCACAGCTCCTCTATTCTTCCTGGGGTCTGAAAAGTAAAAAAAAACAAAATAATCAAGTTGAAAATACATTTTATTGCAAGAAGCATCAGTGTGAACAACATACAGTAGAGAGTGGTGTGTGTGTTTTTATGGTACGTGTTAGTGTATAGTGTGAATACCATTGACATGTATGTGTACTATGTGTCTCTAAGTGTGAGTACGTTGTATTAATATGTATTGTGTGTGTGTGTGTGTGTGTGTGTGTAGCTGCTGAAAGCTCAGGCGTTCCTGCCCCGCAGGGATCCGTCCGGTTCTCTGCTGATGGCTGTGGATCACTGTTTCTCCATCCGTGGACAGGGAACTGTCATTACAGGAACCATCCTACAGGGGGCAGTCTCAGTCAATGACACACTAGAGATACCAGCACTAAAGGTACACATAAAAACACACACACATAGAAGTGTACACACAGACACACGCATGTACACACACACACGTGCGAAGAAAGCATGCACACACACACACACACACACACACACACACTCTCATACATATTTCAGGCACTGTCTTACACATCACAATCTCTCTTTTTTTTCCCGTCAGGTGACCCGAAAGGTCAAGTCCATCCAAATGTTCAGGAAGCCCGTTTCCAGGGCAGTGCAGGGCGATCGTGTGGGAGTATGTGTGACACAGTTCGACCCCAAACTGTTGGAGAGGGGCGTGGTGTGCACCCCTGGGTCTCTGCGAACGATCCACGCTGCCGTAATTTCTGTCCGAAAAATCGACTACTACCGAGGCCCTCTCAGCAGCCGTGCGAAATTCCACGTCACCATGGGCCACGAAACGGTCATGGCACGCATCTCGTTCTTTTGCTTGGCCACGCCTCCCAATAGCACTAATCCGCCTGACAACAAGTCCAGCCAATCAGAAACGCCACTGAACGGTAGCCCGGCCTTTGCGGACCTGAGTCTGGATTCTGTTCCGCCATTCTCGTTTGATTGGGAATTCCGCCACCAGGAGGAGTACCTGATTGGTCAAGGTGAGGGCGAGGGGCGGGACCCAGAGCAGTGGGCGTTGCTGGAGTTTGAGAGGCCTGTCACATGTCCTCCCCTCTGCCTGGTGATTGGCTCTCGGCTGGACTCAGATATACACAGCAATGCGTGTAGACTGGCCTTTCACGGGAGACTGTTGGAAGGGTTTGAGGAGAAAAACTATACAGAGATCTGTCTGCCACGACTTAAAATCAGCAAGGACAAACACAGGGAAGGAACAGTGGAGAGGGTAATAGACACACACACAACACACACATACACCACACACACACACTCCACACACAACACACACACACACCACACACCACACACACACCACACACATACACCATACACACCACACACACACACACACACACCACACACACACACACACACACCACACACCACACACACACACCACACACACACCAGACGCACACACACACACCACACACATACACCACACACACACACTCCACACACAGCACACACACACACCACACACCACACACACACACCACACACACACCACACGCACACACACACACCACACACACACACACACACACACACAACACACACACACACACACACACACACTCACACAAAGATACACACACCGGGATTGCTACAAGATAAGTTTAGTTTCAAAGTTTATTTTTCTCGTGTCAGAAATCTAACATCTCCACGGCAACAGCTTTGACAGGGGAGTGATGGAAAAACATTGGTTCTGAAGGTTGTTGCTACGGTAACTAGAGGGAAAGGATTGGTCCAGGAGTAAACGCGTGGACATGCCTCAGAGAGGCGGCATCGGACGTCCTATCAGATGCCGCATGACTGAGCAAGATTACCGGATTACGCCACCTGACAGATTGACTCAGAATAACTCCTCTTCCTAGATACAAGTCCCTACCCTGAACACATGTCCCATTAGTTTTATTTCATTTATTTTCATCATTAAATACATATAACTGCCCACATGACGAAGGAAGCAGTCACTATACATTGATTTTAATTTTATTGTATGTGTATTCAACGTTAATATCATAGTAATGAAGTAATAATCTCTCACTAGTGCTTATTAACCTTGTAATAACTATGTTACAACGCAGAGAGAGAGAAGGAGTGAAAGTGAAAGAGAGGGTAAGAGACAGAGCGACAGAGATTGAATTATCCAGTTGTAGCTAGAGCATTCAAATCTCCTGTTTCCAATTCCGTGTTATTTTCAAAGCATACTTTTACAAAACATGAATTTACAAAAACATACTTTTACAAAACATACATCAATAAAACATGCATTTATAAAACATACATTTACAAAGTATACTTTTACAGTGCATACATTTATAAAACATGCATTCATTGTAGGATGCTGAGACCATCAGCATCCTACGATGCTATCAAAACAAAGCCATGGGGCTCTTCCATTACGAGGTTTACAACTTACTCTGAGTTAACAAACTCAGGGGCGATTCAGTGACACAAGTGCCCAGAGCCGTTATACAGATAGAGATCGATCTGAAAAATCATCAAATCAAATCAAATCTCTCTCGCTGATGGTCAGGTCACTGAAAAAAAGAAACATTTGCCTTGAGTCTGCTCTCTTCTATCGTGGGTTTTCATCCAGTTGTTTTGACTGAACATTTCCTCTCACGCTTCTCGGTCAGGTGACAGATGACTACACTGTGATTGGACGAAACCTCTTTAAG
>NC_044500.1:46694557-46707057 GCF_902362185.1 Chanos chanos
TTAAAGATTAGATAGTTAGATAGATAGTTTGTGTGTGTGTGTGCGCGTGTGTGTGTGTGTTTCGGACAGAGAGCCTGTGAGTTTAAACTAGATTAAATAAATGATCATTTTAGAGATGGAAACGCCTGGAAAATGTAGTACAGGGGTGCCTGGAAAACCACACATAAAGGCTAGTTTTAGGTCTGTGTGTGTGCATGCATTTCTGTGTGTGTGTGTGTGTATGTGTGTGTGCATATGTGTGTGTGTGTGTGTGTGTGTATGTGTGTGTGCGTATGTGTGTGTGTGTGAGGGTGCGTGCGTGCGTGTGTGTGTGTGCATGCAAGTATATGTGAGCATGTGTGTGTGTGTATGCATGCGAGTGTGTCTGAGCATGTGTGTGCGTGTGTGTGCGCGTGCGTATGTGTGTGTGTGTGCAAAACACATTCCTTTCTTGCATGGAACTGTTCTCTCTCTCTCTTTTGCCCCTCTCTCTCTCTCTCTCTCTTACACACACTTGCTCTTTGACACACCTCTAACAACAACAAGAGGGGCATAAATCCTCTCTCTCTCTCTCTCTCTCCTTTCCCCTTTTTCTTTTTCTCATTCTTCTCTTAGCATTGGTTAAATTCTGTGGCACATTGTGTGTGTGTGTGTGTGTGTGTGTGTGCGTGTGTGTGTGTGCGCGCGTGTGCGTGCATGTGTGTGTGCGCATGTGCGTGTGTGTGTGCCTGTGTGTGTGTACGTAAGGGTTTGGTTGGTCGGCCACAGACAGACCAAAAAAAAAAAGAAAAAGAAAGAAAAGAGAAGCCCTGTGGGAGGAAGTGAATGTTGGCCCCAACTTCCTTATCGCTGCCGGACAGGCATCCGGCGTCGGAAACAAGTGGATCGAGCCGACAGTGGGACAAAGCTCTGCTAATATACGACCCGGAGAGCTGGAGAGCAAGGACCCGCAAAGCACCACGGGTCGGGACCAGCGCCTCTGGATCGGGCCTGGGATTGGGCTCTTTAACCCCTGCATCTGCGCGGTTCTGAAAGCACTGGACGTCTGTTCGTCTGCTCTGCTGTTTCCAACGACTCAGGTAAAAAAAAAAAAAAAAAAAAAAAAAAATCCAGCCTATTCTTTCTGTTCTTAAATGTTAAACAAAAGTTCATTGTCTGGAACATCACCCTCACAGAAACACGTTTGATAAACTATTACCCCAACTGTGTATTCACGTAAAAACCAACAGGCCTGAGTCGAACGACACTTTAAAATTTTTTTTTAAATATGTCTCACTCCACTCGTGAAATACCTGTTATAAAAAAAGCCGCTAATAAAAAGCCATAAATAATACCACATGGCAGCACTGCACGCTTTCAATCGCAGCTTCAATTTATACAACTGCCATTAAGAGCTACGACAGTAAACCAAGTAAACGTACCGCGTCACAAATTTGCTCACACTCACACACAGTTAATTTAGCATTAGTCAATTTGCTATGTAAAAACATGGTAGGAATAATATCATAATTACAGTTATTATATTCAACGATTAATTCATATTCATGTACATTTGTATGTCTGTGTGTCTCTATCTATCTATCTATCTATCTATCTATCTATCTATCTATAGCTACATTGAGTAACATCAATTGTCCATTTAAACCGTAGGTTTAAGGCAAAGTCCAGGTTGGTTTTTGATACCAGGCCTTTCTGTGTTTGATTCGGCTGCTATATTTTCTTTTTGTAGGACAGGGCGGGAGATGTGAATGCCTGTACTGTGTGAGCACACGGTCTGCAGTGAAATCTTTGACCACAGTTTTGATGATTATCTCTATATAGGGAAAGAAAAACAATCAAATGATGGTGCCTGCTCCTATAGCTCCTCTGTCCAATCGCATTCAGATCATGGAAATACAAATGTATATTTCATTACAGCCAGTAAAGTTTACGAAAACACTCATTTCTCTCTCTCTCTCTCTCTCTCTCTCTCTCTCACTCTCTCTCTCTCACACACACAGACACCACATCTATCTATCTATCTATCTATCTATCTATCTATCTATACACACACAAACACACATAGACACACACACACATATATGTATGTATATAGCATTATATATATATAATGTGTGTGTGTGTGTGTGTGTGTGTGTGTGTGTGTGTGTTTGAGTGTGTATGTATGTTAGAGTAGCACTGACCAGTCTGCGTTTTGGTCTGATGAGGGGTCGGTTCTGTCCGTTCATCTTGTGATAGAGTCCACAGGCGTTGCACAGGTAATGTCCTGTACCGTCTCTCCTCCACAACGGGGTGGAGGTGGCCCCACAGTTCACACACTCACGACCTTCTGAGCAAGTTAGAGAGAGATGGGGGGGGGGGGGGGGGGGGGTCTGTCAGTAGAGCTACAATCACTAGACAACAGACTCAGACTGTTTGACAGCTGATGTGATATTTGACTGACATATACTCAACACCAGACTTCAGCAAGGACCGGCAGCACAGTCACTGAAATCACACATTACACACACAAAGGACATGAAGTAGTCAGTCCTGATTAAAGTTACATTCCCTCATATTTCCTGTTGTTTCGTCACATAAGTTTTATAAACTGATTTTCCAGGCATTTTCTCCAGCTTCTAAATCCATATTTCTCACTGTTCTAAATCCATATTATTCACTGTTCTACATCCATATTATACACTGTTCTACATCCATATTACTCACTGTTCTAAATCCATATTACTCACTGTTCTAAATCCATACTATTCACTGTTCTACATCCATATTACTCACTGTTCTAAATCCATATTATTCACTGTTCTAAATCCATACTATTCACTGTTCTACATCCATATTACTCACTGTTCTAAATCCATATTACTCACTGTTCTAAATCCATATTATTCACTGTTCTAAGTCCATATTACTCACTGTTCTAAATCCATATTACTCACTGTTCTAAATCCATACTATTCACTGTTCTACGTCCATATTACTCACTGTTCTAAATCCATATTATACGCTGTTCTACATCCATATTACTCACTATTCTAAATCCATATTACTCACTGTTTAAATCCATACTATTCACTGTTCTACATCCATATTACTCACTGTTCTAAATCCATATTATTCACTGTTCTAAGTCCATATTACTCACTGACAGTGTCATCTCAGTGCATGCTCAACATAGTCTTTAGGCCACAAAGGGCCTGTAAAGGCCCTTTGTGGCAGTGTCTAACACCAGAAGAACTATGCTGAAAAGCATAACTGAAACTGAATTTGAATTTGAATTGAATTGAATTGAATTGAAATTAATTGAAATTTGTGTCAGTCATGGTTTATGGATCGTCTGAAAACTAAAGCTGTCAGAGTGGTAACTGCTAACTCAGGGCTCTGGGTCTTGACTGTTAGCATTACAGAGTGTTTCCATGTTTTTCTAGGTCTCTGATTGACAGCCGAATACAGATCACTTCTCATTCACAGAGTACTTTGTGTCTGAGAGTCGTGCATATTTAAATCACAATTAGTTCACTGTGCATGTGAATGTGTGATTGTATATGTCTGTGTGTCTGTGTATGTTTGAAAGTGTGTGTGTGTGTGTGTGTGTGTGTGTGTGTGTGTGTGTGTGTGTGTGTGTGTGTGTGTGTACATGTGTATCTGTGTGTGCACGTGCTCAGACACTCTTTACCAGCTGTCAGAAGTCACTCGACACACCGTGAGATTACGTAAGATGCACTGAGCGTAGTTAACACTGAGGTTGGGTTTGTTTCGAAGCTTAAGTGTCTTCCCTATAAACTGCCTTGTGTCTCAGCTGCAATGAGAAGTAACCGCTCACCTTCCATTTACAAACTCATTACACAGACTGACACTGCTCTGTTTTCCACTCACTCATCCCAACCTCACCTACAGGACACAGTACCACAGTGCCGTCTGTCATCCAAAATTAACCCAAACTTTCAATGCCGCGTGCTTCGGACTCAACCCAGGGATTAAATGGTCTGTGATCAGAGAGCCAGCGTGCCCCCGAATCAAACACACAACCTCTTGTTTTTTGCTTTCCTTTTGTGTGTGTGTGTGTGTGTGTGTGTGTGTGTTGTTTCCCCTAACACTTAACCACAAAGAATCTCCAGGACTCTTCTCAGATAAGTAATGTGCACAACCTGTCCCCCAAAATCACTATGAAAATATTATTAAAAATCATTCTAATGTTATTCCAAGAAGAAGAAGAAGAAGAAGAAGAACTATTATTATTATTAGTAGTAGTTGTAGTAGTGGTAGCAGTAGTGGTAACTAGCAGCAGTAGTGGTGGGGGCTTTGCTGTTGTTTTTGTTGTTGTTGTGGTTATGTTTTTAACCCTTTGCTTTCCTCTCAGTCTCCCCATGCATCATTACCAGTAGTGTTCATAGTAACTATAATATCGACATAAAAAGGGTTTAAAAAAGGACCAAACATGTTGTCAACGGCTTATTCTTGTGTAAAAGTGCAATGAGCTATAACAACATTCACATGTTTCAAAGGCTGTTTACTTCTTTAGTTGCTTATTTATCTTTTACTTTTTTTACGCTGGTTGCACAAAGTTGGCGATGAGCGATCACCCTGTTCAGCAGACTCTTGAAATATGAATGTAGCGGCCTCGTGAATGAGTGCCATATTCTTAGGTTAAGTAGCTGATCAAATGGCCGCGTACTGAGGTCCTGTAACTCTCTCGAGTTTTGGAGCGTGTCTTTCTGTGTACGGAGCAGTGGGGTTTTTTTTGTTTTTGTTTTTTCTTTACACGCGAGTGTTTCTGATGAAATGAATAATAAGCACTGATATAGAGGAAGACTTTCGAAACGGCACAATCAGACAAATCAGTTTGTTCTGATGTCGCTCGTGGCCTGGATGTCCCTAAAATGAACCTACTATATCAAGTCCCATGAACACACGGTGCGCGCTCATTTACCGCCGACACAAAGATGCTTCTGCCCCACAAACAAACGAGCTCAGGTTTTTTTCCCCCTTTTTCACCTTGCCCCCCCACCCCCCGCCCCACAAGGTTTGGAGAGATTTTGTAACCAAAGAGGTTGATTTTAGATCTCCTGAACGCTAGCTTTTCTCTCCTATCCCTCTCCCCTGCTATCTCTTTCCTCTCTTTCATTGTGAGGGGTTGGATCATGTTTCCTTCACCTCTTGTCGCAGTTGGACAATGATGCCATTTGCATTGGCTATTTATACTATTTAAATGAGATATCGGATGCTGACCCACAACAAGTTGCCTTCACAGCCTGTTAAGTTAAAACTGCTTATTACTTCCAAATAATACATTAATTAAACGAACATAGGCTTGTAACATGTAGGCTGCAAATAATGTTAGTTTTTGTTAGTAACGAGTGCTTATTACTTTGTTAGTATTAAAACTGATACATTAGTTGTAGCAGAGGCCCGATAGATCTATAAATCTTTATTTTACTGAAAACAGAGAATGAAGCCTCTGTTTGTGATCCATGGCGAAACACATTTGTTCACACGTGAGAAAATATTTCAGCTCACCCGAACACGTGCGGCTTTTGCTCTTGCACTTGGACACGAAACTGCCGTTGCCTCCCAGAAGGCTCCCTCCGTGAAAAAGTGTCCCGTTGTCCCCGGTGTACTCGCGCGCGCCCTGTAATTCATACACCGGGTACGTCGAGATCGCCGTCTGAGCGTGAGTTTGCAGCTGCGGGCTCGCGCATTCCATCTCCATCTTCATCGCCGCGTCCGTCGGAAGTGACGAGGAATATTTAACGGAGGAGCCTTCGTTTTCCCCGGTGCGCGCCGGGTCTGGAGAGGCGTCCTTTGGCGGTGTAGGGGGTAGACGGTACAGCTGAGGGCTGCAACACTGCGGCTCCGAGGGCAAACAAGAGACAGCAGCCGGAGTAGGGCCGCTGTTTCCCGGATAAACGGCAGGAAGCCCACCTGTAGCTCCAGGCACGACGGGTTGAAGTGCCATCTTACTGAAGTGACTGGCAGCCCAGACGTTGTGGTGCTGGGCGGTGGAGAACGTAGCTTTGCTGTCTGGCCACGACAGAGCTGGGCCGTGAAAGACATGAGGCCGACACACAGGATTACCTGCAAGGCGAGCTATGAAAAAAGGAACATAATTCAGTAATGACACTGATCGATTCACGGCATAAAATAAAAACAGTTGAAAAAAGAAAATAAAGACCTTAGTACTTTCTTATCTGACTGTGGAAAGACTGAAATCCATATACATACCTTTTTTTCTTTTTACAAATGAACACAAAATTGGCTAACGGCTGTTACAGTTAAAACGCAAGTCTTGCGAAGATTCATATTTAGGCCTACCTGTCGATTTGTTCTGTTCATAAAAATTACTTTCTAGTGGTGATGCTTTCCCCAGAATATTTTTCCCCTGAAATTTAGACTTTAAATTTAAATGACCAGACATTATGATTCACACTGTCCATTTGTTAATTTCTGTCTAACGCTGGGTGCTGTGGAGGTGTCGTTCTTTGGATAAATTTATTATCATTCGTTTATTTGCATAGCAATATCACCGATATTAACTTAACTGTGAGTGTTTAAATTGCCCTGTATTGTTGATTTAGTTGTTATTGCAGTTGGGTTAGCAGTTTTTTTCTTTTTTTAATTAGACTACCACAATAGGAGTTTACTTGTTTAAGAATATGACGTATATTAATTCTGTAATTAATTGTATCGTTTGTCAGTTAGTGTGATTATCTGATGTTTGAACTATTTCTTTCGTTTAAATTGACATCTGACGAAAGTCTTTTTGCATAACTGGCGTGGCGCCTATATCTAAGTGCAAAATGGAATTCGCAAAAAGTGCTTAGGTTCACTTTAAGCTCTTTTGGCTTAAACCTCGCCTGAGTGAAAATTTGTACAATCCAGTCATCCTTTGCTATTTGAAGAAAAGAAAGACTACAAGCTACACTTCCAGCCGTCAGGGCCGGCCACTCCTGCTTCCCATGAACAAATCCACTGACCTGAGTAGAGAGTATTAAAAGATGCCTGTTCCGCATAGATTTTCAGAGAGGATGGTGAAGTATGGCAATACTTTGGGTTTAACAGATGTGATCTGAGTAACTTTGTAATAGCCTGATAAAAGTCAGTGGGACAGGTGGACAGATGAAACACATCTTCTATACAGCGTAACGTTTGCGCTCCTTTTCCCGATATATTGCGCTTTGTTTCGTTTTAATTTCAACGAAACAAGAACTCAGCAGGAAAACTGAAATATTATTTTTGTTTACTCACCGTGCGCTTGACTGTAAGACATTCTCGTTCGTGTGTGAGTGTGTGGAGTGTGTGTGTGATAGTAGGGGTTGCCTTGCGAGTCCAGGTGACTAAGAAATACATCCACCTCCTCCGGAGGCAATAGCGGAGCCGCAGGCTCCATGTAACCGCCTCCTGGATGCCCTAAACTGGTATGTGGAGGAAGAGAATCTGTACTGCTCAGCATAACTGAATGATGACCGTGGGTCATCCACCGGGGATCCCCTGATAGCTCCATTGCTCTCCGGATGAACTGAGGGTTCGTCTGTCCCAGCCCTGGTGTTTTTCGGAACAGTTCGGATAAAGTTTTAACGAGCCCCTCAACACTTGATCCAGTATCCTCTCTGACTCTGCCAGTACTCTCTTTGTTCGCGCTTTCTTTTTGTTTTCTTCTTTCTTTCTTCCTTGCTAGCGGTGGTTCGGCCTTTACCGCCCGAGCCAAACTTACACCTGTGAGGCAAAAACGAAGAGAATTAATATTTCACAATACCAGATATTTTATGCGCCTGCGTGTTCACCCTATTGATCATGGCTCGAGCTAGGAGGGACATTTGTCTGGTCGCGCGCTCAGTGACAGGCCAGTTTAGAGTGAAATACGCTAAAGATGCTCCAGCTGATAAAGAGACTGGCGCCGGTCCCATTCCCGCTTGTTTCCAGCGATCCAGAAATCCAGAATCTTGAATTTCCATTTCCAAAAATGTCTTGTAATCTACCAAGTACTTAACAGTGAGCCACGCTCCACTTCTTGCGCTCAAATACGGGAAAATCTCATTAAAATATTTTCGTGACTATACCTGTTTCTCAGCCTCTCTGCCTGCAGGCTTCCGTTTAAACTTCTGTTTGGGGGTCATACACACCCATTGTCATTGTTGTCCTCATTTGGTCCACTTTGTTTATTCCTGACTCGGAACACGCTCTGTGTACTCGACAGTGCGTAACCTCTCCACGTGAGTTTGAGAATTCCGTTTTATCGGGGCATGGGCGGGTCGTATCATCAGTGTAGCCCTGTTAGCCAATCACAGCCTATTTCTCTTCTCTTTTGCTTGTTCTCCCGGTCAGGAGTATGGTCCAAATACGATACAGTACTGTAATGCGCTTTGAACGCGCACTCAAAGTTGACTGCGGCTCTTCCAGGGAAAGAAACTCTTGTCAAAGCGTTATGCCAAGATAAGCAGGTCGTCAGATGACTTTTATCCAACAGCGACAACATGATTTTTTTTTCACTTTGTCTAAAGGAGCTCAGTCTTTTCAAGCCGTAAGCGTTTAAGGCTTTGCAACAAGTTAAATCTTTGCCGTTCCTTAAACGAGGCCTGAAAGGATAAAAATATGCAGTACTTGATTCGTTTCGCAGCCTTTGATTAATTTTCCTAACTTTTTGCAAAATCTTGAAACTTTCTTGTAGATAGAGGATGTCCAACAAATTGTTGTTGATGTGTGTGACTAATGGGCGCATTTGTACATTGATGTCACTTAAGTTTTAAAAACGCTGTTATTTTTCTGTTATTTGTGAATACACCACAGGGCCACCGCACGACCTATTACTTGATGAAAGTAAACTGCAAGATTTACCACAATTAAAATGCTAAATAGACTATCAATTCTACTAAAAGCAAGTCAAGGTGGAAACCCAGAGATATTTTCTGAAAATGATCCCGGTTTAATTTACAGAAAATGGTCACAACAGACGTCACCTTTGCGTTGTGTGTCTGTGTCTCTCTGCTCTGTGTGTTAGAAAAACAAAAGCGCTCAAATACACGCACCCGCTTCTCCGCTTCTGGCGGGAGGCTGGTAAAAAACTGTCCCGCGACGCCTTGCAGCGCTCATGTATTGAGCGTTAATAATTCAGCATCGAAGCTGCTTGTCGTGGAGCTCTCGTTTCTGTCCTGCGCGGATTGTGTGTCGTAGGCTACTATACACGAACCGCGTGTAACCGGGGACCACCCTCACCTTCTCTTGCTTAAGGAGTTTTAGTATCATCAGATAAGAGAGAGAGAGAGAGAGAGAGAGAGAGAGAGAGAGAGGAGGGGGGGGGGGGGGGGGGGGGGGGGATTTTGTTTTTATGATACACACAGAACAGCAACAAGTTATGCAAAAGTGCTGAGTGACTTTTAGATTAGGTCATTTGGAGAGATGTAAATTAGTGAGATCGGCGAAACACTTTGTGTCTGTGCATTTGTCTCAACACGGTACGGGAGTTACTATGTAAATATAAAGTTTTGAGGCGTACCTGATACACAGAGGGACCATTCACTGATCCTGTATGACGTCTTGTTGCTATGTTTTAAAATGAAGTTTCGAACATGAAGAATAGAAGGACTGAGGGCTGCGGCTGTGTGTGAGATTTATTCCAGGCTGTGTGAGGGAAGTCTGTCTTTTCGACATTAAATTATTCTCTGCATCATCCTCCACTTTTGCCACTGACAAACGGTGAAACGACACATCTAACCCGATTAACAATATGAAAGCATCTGAAATTTACATTTAATATTTCTTCGTGACGAAGATAAACGTCTAGTCTCTTATCAGTGGATTTCTAACGGTGTCTAGAAGAACGGGCTCGAGCGAGTGAGGGATTAATAGCGTTTCCTTATCTGTAGGTGCCAGTTTTTTTTTCTCACGCACGTCACTCGCGCATCTTCTAGGATTCAAAAGCGAATCTTCTAGAGTCAGATTTCAGCTGATTAAAAGCGCGAGAATGACGTTCTCTGACTTTCACGTTTGGTTTCATCTATCTCCGTATACTTTTAAGAGGTACACATTTGAGTTAAAAGGTGAATATAGGGGCCTAGACAGTGTGCGTTATGTGTAGAGATCTGGGTGACGTGTAAAATGTACACAGATATGATGTATTCAAATTCAAAACTGCAAAATTAAGAACAGCTCAACCACGGGTCAGAAATAATAGAAAAAAACTAAAACTAGATTGTAATACACTCAAGGAATACGAAACTGATCATAATACACAGGAAATCTGTTGCAGTCAAGTAGATGGAGACATAAGAAAATCTGTGTTAAATTCTTACATAAAAGAATGTCATTCGAAAACGAAAACGGTGAAAATTCTGTTACATAGAAACACTGTATTTATCAGTACAATACTGGCCTAGTGATCAGTTCTGATTTTTTTTTTTTTTTTACAGTATTGTGGAAAGATTTCTCAAAAGCGTTAGTTTTATTTTCAATCAATGAAGTGACTTAATCATTTAGTTAGTCGGGTTTATGCCCATGTTTTTCGCTCTGGTTATTCTGTGATCATTCTCTCTCTCTCTCTCTCTCTCTCTGACATCTGATTTGAATAACCGGAGAGATAGTCTAATGAGTGGATTTATTGTTCGTTCGCATAGTCATAAAACAGTTTTCAGTGCAACATGTAAACTACAGTCGAAAATTATGGTCGTGTATATCTGTTTACTATACTGAAGGCTGAAATATAGCTGCCGCACCATGTGCTGATTTCACGACGTAAACTACCATCAGGTGGTGATTCAGCACCTTTCCAAATGCGGACGGTGACCGGTCATTTTGTCAGATGGCGACCTCCAGTGACAATTTATGTACGTCGGATGGTGAAAAACAAACAAACAAAAAAAGGAAAACAAACAACAAGAAAACAACAAACAAAAATGCAAAAAAAACCAGACAGTTTGTTTATAAAAACGTATTTGTGTAAAAGAAAATACCAAAATACACGTGGTCAGACACTCGCAGAACCAATAATTACTTCTAATATTGTAGAGCCAGACAGGAAAGAGAGGGGGGGGGGGGGGTGGTAAACAAATAAACTAAATTAAGCACAATCACATGATTGCAGGAAATTGCCTTCTTGTTACAAAGGAATTATATATATATATATATATTAATGTTGCAGCCATTGATAGTAGATAGTAATGTTTCAGTTGTAACTTGCAGTTAGTTACAATAAAAGAAAATAACACCCCCTCCAACTCTCACTCTCTCTCTCTCTCTCTCTCTCTCTCTCTCTCTCGCTCTCTCTCTCTCTCTCTCTGACTCTGTCTACACACAATGAGCTGTGCAGAACATTATAAAGACATACTCTTCTAATTTGCCAGCGGTCAGAAAATTCACTTCCTGCTCAGGGAGAAACAGGAAGTCAGTATTTATGATACATCAGCGTGACAACCTGCCAATCACTCTCTCTCTCTTTCCTGATCTCCAGAGGAGAATTCCAAATAATTACACCCCCCCCCTCTCTCTCTCTCCCTCTCTCTAAGCTTCCAGCACAATAGAATTGTGTGTGTGTGTGTTTCTGATATAAATACGTGACAATTGGGACCCTCTGAGGAAGTATTCTTGTCCCCACTTGGAGACACCTTTTGTAAGATACTGATATTCGTGTCAAATGAAAAAAGTTACCGTTACAGTTCTTTAGTAACAGCAAATTGGAAGTCAGTTGGAAGTGCCTGACAGAATATAAACACTTGTGAATTGTGAGTGTGTGTGTGTGTGTGTGTGTGTGCATGCATGTATGTGTTTCTCTGTGTGTGTGTGTGTGTGTGTGTGTGTGTGCGTGTATGTGTGTGTGAGTGTGTGTGAGTAGCTGGTATTGGCCCAGACTAGACCAGTTGGTCAGAGACAGGTTAAAATCTGTATGTTTTACACCTCTGAAATTGAACAGTGAAAGGCAGCCAAGATAAATTTGTCTTGGTATAGACATTCTATACTGTAATGAATGCCTGATTTCAGATTCAGTGGTACTTTCAGATTCAGGGACTACTCCGCAGTTGTGATTTCATCTGAACCAGTTATTCACTATGCTTGCTACTACATGCAATTCCATCTTGTGAACATTCAGTAACTTTATGAATTTTGAAAGTACTCCTTGTTTTCTGCCGGTCATCTGTTCATTTAAAATATGACCAGGCTGTGTGTGGCTGATTATGATTTTGCTAGTGTTCCCTTGAGCTTACTGCAGGAGTGTGTGTGTGTGTGTGTGTGTGCGCGTGTGTGTGTGTGCATGTGCAAATTTGTCCAAGGTTGAGCTCTGAGGTAACTTACTGCAGATGTGTTTGTGTGTATATTAGGTGTTTTAAAGCAGTCACCTTATTACATAACAGACAAAGGTTGTAGTTGTGTGTGTGTGTGTGTGTGTGTGTGAGCTAAACTCTAACCCCCCCCCCCCCCCTTTTACCCAGCATACTTTGCACGCCTAGTTTTCACCACATCAGGATACTCTGCAGCAGTCTGAATTCCGGTGTGAAACGGATCCCTGGTGTACCGCAGTGAGTGTGTCACACACACAC
>NC_044500.1:46722057-46737057 GCF_902362185.1 Chanos chanos
ATAAACCTCAGTAAACATCCACTGTAAGTATTATGTAATAGGGACCTTGAGAAATAACGTTATGTTTCATGGCTATCATGACACTTTGAACTTCGGGTCATCCGTAGTTGCCTGGCAGTAACTCTCTCCTGTTTCCTATTGAAGGTTCACGTGAGAGACACTGCCTACTTCTGCTCTGAGCCAATAACAAAGCTACAAATCAAGGCCTATGGTTTAGCCCCGCCCCTCAGCTGTTTGTTTACAGCCCTGTGCCCTGTGTCAGGCTTATTCAGCCTCTCTGGCACTTTTTTTTGGCATTACACAAGTCATTTACTGAGTGTGAGGTAGAGAGAGAGAAAGAAAGAGAGAGAGAATGTATGGAAGTGCTATAGAGTGAATATTAAGTCTCACTGGCTTTCGTCCCTGTTGTAAAATATGTGATACATGTTGTTGTGAGTCCAGTCATAACACAGTGACTAACTGGGTGAACACATGACAGGACAGAGCGTCTCTAACTGAAAGGTCAACACCTTCTATGTTTTTGTTTTTGTTTTTGTTTTTTGGGCGGGGGGTGTGGGGGGGGGGGGGGGTTCTGTTTTTTTTTTTTTTCACTGACGGTGAGTCAGACTAGTCTGCTCTTTGACCAAGCCAAGAGTAATTAGCCTCTCACACTCATGTGTAATCAGGACTGAGGAGCAGTGATGTCATAAAAGAGGGAGGGGAATTTTGCATGAGAGCTGACAGAACGTCCGGCTGCATCAGAGTCGGCGAAAGCTGCAGGTCTCAGAGTAAAAGCTTCGAATGTCCTTTTTCTGTAGTGACAGTGCTCCTAGCATACACCAGGGAGAGAATGCAAACCCAAAACAAGGACCATGTGTTCAGACACCGTTACCTCAATCCTAAACAATGTAAACAGTTAGACACAGGTATTTAAAAGCATGCTTGACTCTGAGCTGCCGCTCCAAGAGAAATTTTCCAGCACATCTTGCATAACAGTTGTGACTGTCTGTTTCAGATTAATTAAACAATTCTGACAGAAACGTTTACCTTTAGGGTTGAGGGGACCTCATGTAAACTTGGACGAAATGAGACTGTGTGTTGTGAATTGTTAGGCGTTAAGTCTCTTAAGAGTGTGTGTGTGTGTGTGTGTTTGTGTGTGTGTGTGATATTTTGCTTTGCATTCTTTCAGAAGCAGAATGGCATCCAGGAAAAAAGTTCTACTGAAAGTCATTATCTTGGGAGATTCAGGGTAAGTAAGTGTGCGTGTGTGCGTGCGTGTGCATGCGTGTGTGTATGTGTACGTGTGTGTGTGTGCGTGTGTGTATGTTAAGTGAAAAGGTAAAATGAAAGAGAGAATGTATGTTCCTCTTGTCTGTATGTTGTAATTTGACACCAGTGACTTCTCATAAATGAGACCATCATCTAGAAGAGCTCTGTGTGTGTGTGTGTGTATGTGTGTGTGTGTCTCTGTGTGTTTGTGTGTGCAAGTGTGTGTGCGTGCACTTACGCATGAGTTAAGAGAGGAAATTCCTGACATTTCTCTCTCTCTCTTTCTGTCTCTCAGGGTTGGAAAGACGTCTTTGATGAACCAATATGTCAATAAGAAATTCAGTAACCAGTACAAAGCTACAATAGGAGCCGACTTCCTCACCAAGGAGGTTATGGTGGAAGACAGACTTGTGACTATGCAGGTAACCAGGCATGGGTGGCATGGCAACAGAGTTAGTCCTGTCACTCATAGTCAAAAAGCGGGGCAAAAAGCATACATACACACCACATATATATATGTGTATGTGTGTGTGTGTGTGTGTGTGTATACTGTATATCTATATATAAAATGCCCTCATCTACAATGCATTCTGTCATGGCTTTGGTGGTCAACAGATACCACCCTGCATGCTGAATCAGTTTAATATTTATGTGTGCATGCATGCCCAGTATACATACATACATACGTGTGTGTGTGTGTGTATGTATGTATGTATGTATATACATATATGTGTGTGTGTGTGTGTATGTATATATATATATATGTATGTGTGTGTGTGTGTGTGTGTGTGTGTGTGTGTGTGAGCATGCATGCACACATAAATATTAAACTGATTCAGCATGCAGGGTGTGTGTGTGTGTGTGTGTGTGTGTGTGTGTGTGTGTATGTGTGTGTGTGTGTGTGTGTGTGTGTGTGGGTAGATGCCCTGATTCAGACATGCTGGCAGTGGTGATATTTAGAAAAGTAGGCAGTCTAGGCAGTTAGAAAACTCTGGTTCAAATGGCAACTTCTCCGCACTTCTCCCTTGCACCACCAACGTTTTGTGTCGTAACAGATTAGCAAATATTTTATTGTGTCACTGTGGTGGATACATATCAGTTTGATGTAAGTCTTAACTTGCAATTAACGCACAATTCAACAGTTAATTGAAAAACTCATTTTGACAAAAAAAAAGTCACACAGTTTACTCAGTGAATGTGTTTTCAAATTAGGGTTTGTTTTTTTAATATGAAAAATATGTCTGCATTTCCATTTATTTGTTACACAGTGAAACAGTGTAACACATCAGGTCAAATAGGCCCTAATGCTAATGCTGCCGTCGGGCCCAAATACTTAATAGTAATAAGCGCACGTTTTAATAGAGGCCTCTCTCTCTTTTGCCTTCTTCCTGTCCCAGATATGGGACACGGCAGGACAAGAGCGCTTCCAGTCTCTGGGCGTGGCGTTTTACCGCGGCGCGGACTGCTGCGTGCTGGTGTTTGACGTTACGGCGCCCAGCACGTTCAAGACTCTGGACTCGTGGAGAGACGAGTTTCTGATCCAGGCCAGTCCCCGTGACCCAGAGAACTTCCCCTTCGTGGTGCTGGGAAACAAGATCGACCTTGAAAACAGACAGGTCAGAGTACAGGAAACACAGACAATGTGCTCAACGTACGAATATTAGTCTAACAGATGTGTGGGGATTTTTTTTTTTTGTATTTCTGGTCATTTTCTTGTTTTGAGTAATCACGGTTTTCTGAAGCAGTTGAAATTTGGAAATTCCAGTTGAAAGTCCAGTAGCTAGTCTATTGACATGAACTGGTCTCAAATGGTATGTACTTGTTTCAACTGGTTCCAGTTGGGCTTCAGATTCTAATGGTTTGCCCAGTTAAGAATACCAGTTGAAACCATTTAAAACCCATGTGCTTAACATGCGAATATTATAGGTGTGTGTGGGGTTTTTTTTGTTTTTTTTTTTGTATTTCTGGTCATTTTCTTGTTTTGAGTAATCACAGTTTTCTGAAGCAGTTGAAATGTTGTTGTACTCTTGCTTTAGCAACAAAAATGAGTAACTTTCAAAAATGAGAACAGATCGTGTTAAATTGGAGCAAATCAAATACATACGGGTCACAGCTGACGAACAGTAACCATCATACGGCTCCCTTCGCTACGCCGTCTTGACACTACAATGTCACGTTAACTTTTCATTTGAACTTAACTTAGTTCCTGTCCGGGTTAAGTTCAAACCATAGTCGTGCGATTCGTAACCCCAGTCACCCCATTTACCGTGTGAATACTTGTCAGTGGGCAGCTGGCGCTGCTCAAGGTTTTTTGCGCTAGGCAATGAAGCGTGGCTAACCTGCTACACGTGGCGCTAGCTGTGGCTGCATTTCATGTCTTTTTATCAGAGCAGGAAGCCACCCCAGTCTAAACCCTTTAATGTCACAGCACCCCTGTTCCAGCTCAGAGAAAATGAATACCTCGAAATTTCACTCAGTCGATGCATATATTAAAGGATGCTCGATGCATAATTTAAGCGTCCTGAAAACACATCATTACCTGATCTGCTCATTAAAATGAAAGAGAACTCTTGTTTTCCCTCATCATAAATCCCAAAGGATGGACTTCTCAGAAAATCAGCAGACAAAGTATTGCCCCCTAGTGTAAGCTAGCAGCATACTGCTGCAAAAATGGACCTACCTTAGCGCCAGTATTTTAGGGGAGGTGTAAGCATGGGGGGGGGGGGGGGGGGGGGGGGGTCATTCTCTTAGGTTCAGATCAAGCCCTTGTCTTTGTGTGTGCAGACTTGGGTGTCTACCGATCACCCTGACACATTTTGTAAGATTTTAACAATGCCCATCAGTGCAGTCTTCTCCACGCTTGATTGATGGTCCTAAGAACATCTGGAGGTTGTTGTCGAATCCTTTCTTGTTGTCGAATCCTTTCCTCTGTTCCTGATGCTCCTGCTATGACCAGCACAAATCTGGTCTTCACGTTCCACGTCTTGCTGGTCTTGATTTCTAGGTCTTTGTTTTTGCTTTGTCATTCAGGCTTTTGCAGCACCGTGGTAGAATTGTCTTGACTGGCTTATATCGATCCATGGGCTTGTTCCCTCTTTCTCTCGTGTGATTTGTGACCATTGGCACGTCCCACATATGCTGTCACGGTGATGTGGTTGATGTGGACGACTTTTTTATCGGTCGGTGCCCGTCGTGTTATCGGGCACGTGTACCTCCAGATGCCTGCACGTGGTCCAGTGAACGTAGCTGGCCACCTGGTCGTGTCTGTTGTTCTCAGACAGAGCAAGTGTTGGACAGCCTGTGACAATTGTATGGCTTACGTGTTCGTCCGCCCTCCGCCGTTGCACGTCCTGAGTTTACTGTCTGCCGCCTGCTTCAGGATGTTGTTCTTATGGTACCTGAGTGCTCAGTGTCTAGTCCAGGGATGCTATTATTAAACTCTCTGTCTCTCCTTTTAGACCAGAACCGCTTAACCAAGCCGTGGATGCGTCTGCACAGACCACTGGTCTGTCAAGTTCTGCGTAAAGTTGCCGATACAGTGGTTTGCTCTGAAGCAGTTCTATTTTCTTTTTTCTCGACAGGTGGTCCGAGTTGATTTTTTTTTTTTATATATATATATATTCTGAGCAGTGGGCTCTTGTTTTAGCCGTTTGTCCCTTATGACTTGAGCCACTTTTTGGAGAACGTGTTTAGCTGGTATCGTGTTCCCCTACGAGCTTGGTGAATGTATCTTTACTCTGCTTGATACAGCTGCTTAGGCCAGTTTTGCTGAGTTGTGCATGAGCTCATGTTTGTTTGGTCTGCACCCGCCATCACATCTCTTGTTATACAGTCTTTTGACAACAGCCTTTGGATGATGGATGCCACACATGGTCAGCATCCTCCGTGTCTTTCTGTCCATCTGCCCCATGTCAATTCTTACATTCTAAAAACTTAAACTATGATGTAATTTTTTTGGTGAAACATTTTTACACTTAAAAATATACAGTACATTTTAAAGCTGTGAAATCATTTCAATATAACTTACTCACCAAATGCAAAGTAGTTGTAATGACGACTGCAGTGACCGTTCTCTTTTTTAAAGACTCTGTTCAGTCACTGTAGAAAGTTCGCTAGGTCGAATGTAAGCGGAGGCACCCCCATAATGCACCACGGTGCTGACGTTGGACGTTGGAACTAAATTTTAAGTTGTAGTGACATATTATATAATCCAAAATTAAGCAGAAGTTTTTAGTTTACATAACTCAAAATTGGATTACGTTATAAAAACTCACAATTTTGAAGTCAGTAGAATTTATGAGGGCATTTTAAGTTAATAATAGAATTAAGTTATTTGAATGTTCGGGATTACAATGCTCTCTTTGTGCACGATTGTTAATGGCGTCCATGTCATGCCGTTTAGCGTAACTCACTCAATTCTTTAAGATGTTGTTGAAGAAGATGAAGAATGTTGATTTGGAATGAGTAATAATTGTAGTTTTTGAAACTGATCTGTATAATTACTCCTTTCTCAAATATTTTGATTGAAATTTACCAGAAATATAAAGGAAATCTTAAAAATATAATTTGCTCATCAAATGCTAATTTCTTCTCGTGAAATAAACTTAAATAATAGATGTAAATTTAAGACAAAATGGACTGTTGGATTTTTAGGCATTTATTTTAGTCCAACTCAAACAATCACTTAAATGATGTTCAGAGATTTCATTAAGGTAGTATAGCTTTTTATTATTGTGATATTTACAAAGCTGTGAGCTACAGCTGGTGCAGCTAAGGCACTGATAGCAGAACTTAGCTGTTTGTCTGATATGTGACAGACTCAACGATGGGCACTCTTTGGAGATCCTCTGCTTCATCTGGGTGGTACCAGTACCACCGCTCTCTCTCTCAGACCCAAATACTAGTTTTTAAGTTACAATACAAGTTTCATCAGTGCGTCCATGTTCCTTTATTGCTGTCTGATCATTCAGTCGGAGGTTCTGGGTTTCTTGCCGCTTTCGAATACTGGCGTGGCACATTGGCGTGGGCCAGACTCCACTGTAATGTCATCACTGGATTCCCTTGATAGTGGTAAGAGTTTGTGCTAGCTAAGACTGGCCTTCTGTGAAAAGTTATAAGTTGTGCATGTAAAACACATGGCTGACTTTGTTGGTCTTTGACGATGTCGTTTATAGCTCTTGTGAGTTCTTTGTGTAGGGCAGTGGATTGTTTGAGGCAGACGTTTTGCAGCGTATCTGGCCCCGGGGGATTTTAAGCTGTGATTCTGCGTGGGGACTTTTTTTTTTTTTCTCTATCTCGTCAACTGTAAAGCCTGTGTCCAAGCCTCTGGTTTCACATCTTCACTGACTCTGCTCAACTGTCCAATCCAAGTTGCTTAAGCATTGTGGATGGTTTTACCTTTGAGGATTCCTCACCACAAACTCTCTACTTGCTCTTAAGACGACACATCTTTTACGCCCTTCATCCGACAAAATCTTTGTTCTGGTGGTAGTGGTTGCTCCTTTTTTACCCCTTTTCCACTGATGCTGTGCCGGTGCCAAATCTAGAACCGGTTCTACACAGTTCCACTGAAAAAAATACTAGCGCCGGCACCGGCACCCAAAATTGCTGGTCCAAAAGTTGGAACCACTGACGTCAGTGGCTGTGCAAATGAGAACCACGCGAGAACCAATCAGTTCAGCGTGTGATGTGTTAGGTAGGCTACTGTGACGTTCTGTAGAGAGGCAGGAGTAACAAAAAAGTCCGACCAAGATGGCAAAGGCTAAAGGCTACATGTAGCATGAAAACATGTATATGATTAAAAGATGTATGGGCAACCATTTGTGTCTACATCAACACGGGTTGTACGTGTTACATGAACGTAGTCGGGGCCAGAGCAGTAGAAAAACTCTCTCAACGGCTCTGGTCAGGGCAAGCAGACCACTGTAGACCTACATTTAAGCATTCGAGCCTTTGAGCCAGGTGACTGGCTTGCTGTTTTTCGCGAATTTCGCCCCCAGAGTGAAAAGTGGTAAGGCAAAATTCGCGAGGTGCTTTGCTGTGTGGAAGCCTAGCGTAAAAGTAAGTTTAAAAAAACCAAGCAAAGCTGATGCGTTCTGTCCGCCCATGATTTTTTTCCCCCACGGAAATTACCCTAACTTTAGCTACGTAACGTTCTGTTCTCAGACCCGTCGGAACGCGGGCCGGTTCTCAAAAGGCACCAAGGCAGAACTGGCTCCTCACAGGCACTGACACTGGCACTGCCCTGGTGGAAAAGAGCTATTTGTGTTATTATTTGTTTGCACTATTATGATGATGATGATGATGATGATGGTGATGATGATGGTGACTGTTGCTATTGGGGGTTTTTTCTCAGTTATTTCTCTGTTTCTCTGTTTCAGGTGACGACTAAACGAGGCCAGGCATGGTGCCAGAGTAAGAACAACATCCCATACTTTGAAACAAGTGCCAAGGAGGCGATAAACGTGGAACAGGCGTTCCAAACCATTGCAAAAAATGCCCTCAAACAGGTGGGTGGAGTTCAGTCTCCCTGGCAACAGAACGTGTAACATTCTGTTCTTCCTTTCACTCATCTAATACACATGTCTGACACTCTTGGGAAAGGTGTCAGTGGAATTGGCGATACCTCCGCAGCGGATCTTTGCTAGACTGAGGTTCAGCTTGCATGGGCATTAGAGAGATTGGTCAGGGTTAAGTTAACAAGACCGCGGTGGTTAAGTGTGTGTGTGAAACTGAGTTGCTAGCTAATTTGAAGGAGATATGATGTAGTTGTTTTGTTTCCTGATATCTGAAACCCTGTGTTTCTATCTCCCGCTGTCTCTCTCTGTCTGTCTGTCTGTCTGTCTGTCTGTCTGTAGGAGACGGAGGTGGAGTTGTATAATGAATTTCCAGAGCCGATAAAGCTGGACAGGAATGACAGAAACAAGCCATCAGCGGAGAGCTGCAGCTGCTGAGACGCACACACACACACACACACACACACACACACACACACACTCTTTCTCTCTGATATGACAAACCAGCACTCTTCCTGCTCTGTAAATACATACACTCCAATAAAACACATTCAGACACCCTTATCCACACACACACACACACACACACACACACATCCATAGAAGCGCTGTGTCAGACCTCATCCAGAGTAACATCTGTATCTTTACACAGTCATAAACACATACACCTACCAGTGGATCAGAGTTCAGAGTTCACCAGGAACCATGTTATTTCTGCCACAGGGGTTCATCCGTGTCCTCCCGTCAGAGATGGGGGTTTTGTTTGTTCGTTTGTTTGTTTTTTTATTTTGTTTAGTTTATATGATTCTTGTGCTGTGTTGATTTTTTTTCTTTGACTTGTGGTGCTCTGTTGCCTGCTTAACTGTTAGGGAAACTGATGCACTTGAATTCTGGAAATCATGTTGTATATTGTTTGCAGTTTGCCTTTTTTTTTTAAACATTTGTTTTTATTTCTTAGTAAAGTGACCTATTAGAAAAAGCTGGTTTGGAACGGGGTCACTTAATCACTTAATGTTCTCTATCCTATAACATGTTCACCATGACTCCACCTCTTTCATATCCTTGCCTCCCATTGGTCATGTAGCTGTGAAGAGCATGAAACATAACCAATAATCTTTAGGATACCACATGTTGATCCGTAACTTAGGCTGTTTGGGAAAATGTGGAGCTAAATCACTGGTAGTATGATTACATTGTTGTACACATTAATCTTTTTATGCAGTACATACCATTCCCTTCTTTAGAAAAGAAAAAAAAAACAACAACAACCCAAATATCCCATCGCAGCTACGTTTGAAAACTCCCAGAAGTTTAGATGATTTGGACACTAAAACAGAATGGATTCTTTGTGTGAAGACTTCTTACACCTGCTGTGGCCAAGGTGGTCCAGCAGTGCCTAGATAAAGCTGACACAGTGAAGTGAATGTCCCGAGCCCTAAGTGTGTTGAGCGAGATTCAGGTGTGTGGAATCAGGGCTTGTGGTTGATCTGCCTACAGTCGCTGTGGGAGAATGCAGACTCAGGAGACAGTTAATCCAATGCAGACACACTAACGATGGGATCACCTAATCACAGACAGACTCCTGTTAAACCTCTCTCTCTCTCACACACACACACCCTTAAGAGAAATGTCACAGATTCTGAGGTGAATTACTCTTAAACTCAGCTGCTGCTTAGCCCTTCACTTTGACCTGCGGCTGCGATTTAATTCTTGCTTTTGGGTCCTAATCCCCCCTTTTATCTGTCATTCTGTCTCTCTCTCTCTCTCTCTCTCTCTCTCTCGTGCTCTGCAGATAGTGCAAGCTGGGGTGTGTGTGTGCACGTGTTTTACCAAGTGCTCTACCTTTGAACAGCCCCACATGTTGTGAAGCTAGTGTAACGCCTGCCCTTCAATCCCAAACTGCCCCGTTTAATTCAGAATCACACTGACCTGTTGTCCATTCACGAACAGACTGCTGCTTGTCGTTCTTCATGGTATTATACAATAATATGAATGAGTACTCTTGTAATTAACAAAATATAAATCAATTCAATGCCATCGAAGTTGTATAAAACTTCCAGTTCTTGAGTTTAATGTATTATGATAATAAAATTGTTCTTGAATCAAATCGAGACTGTGGAGCTGTGCTCTGGCACTGATTTGAGTGGGGTGGAGGGATCTAGTAGTCCGTCTTCGAAAGCATAAACACAGAGAATATTGTTTGGTATCTTGGAATTTAGAAGCTTCTGTACATTACAGACAGATCTGTCTCACAACACAGCAGGTGTAACAGATCTTATAGCTGCAATATATATATATATACACACACACACGTTCTATACACAGTGAATTTTAAATGCTCTCATACGCCCTCTAGAGGTAGTTGCAATTTATGACATTTGAGGTTTTAGCCGTGCCGTCAAATTTTGAAAAATGCAGTTCGGCCGATGATGTGTAAAGACACACCCACCCAGCACTGGTTTGTTAGACGATGGACAGAAAAGGGAAATCTGTTATTAACAACTGTGAATCAAAGTAAATCAAAGCAAGATCAGAATGATTTAGAATGATGTGGATGACAAGAACAACAACAACAACAACAAAAGAATCAGTCTCAATCTGCAACATCTGTAGGTCTGAAACATGTTTTATTCTCTCAAACAATTCAAACTTGTTTGAACGAGATCGGTGACAGTGAAAATTGAAACATGATCAGCTGGGATACATAAGGAAGTCATCAGACAGATAACACATACGAGACATCCATAGAATACACTGAAGTATAGGAACCGCATTCTTCATCTGCATCCTTTATCAAAACAGTTCACATTTAATATGTCTCAACTTATACAAACTCTGGTCAGTCACTAAAAATTCTAGTCATGGGAGTGAGGCATAACTGACGTACATTGGCAAATGATTGTACAGGTTGAGCATAATCCGACATCCGAAATGCTCCAAAATCCGGAACATGACGTCACAAGTGGAACATTCCACACCTGACCTCACTTGCCCATGTGGGGCTCTGAGGCACTGTTGGCGCCAGTTTAGTTTGTTACCAACCATCGTCAACGCCAGACCTCCGTGCATTACTCACCGTGTTTTTTGCTTATTCTCTGCTCCGTGGTACAAAGATATTGTTGAAAATGTAAAAAAGGGCTGCAGATACCCCTTTTGGTAACAGTGACAAGAAAAAGAGGAAGCATTTATGTTTATCTATAGCACAGAAAGTCAAGCTGCTGGAGAAACTGGACAGCGGTGTGAGTGTGAAACGTCTTACAGAAGAGTATGGTGTTGGAATGACCACCATCTATGACCTGAGGAAAAAGAAGGATAAATTGTTGAAGTTCTATGCTGAGAGTGATGAACAGAAGTTAATGAAAAACAGAAAAACACTGCATAAAGCTAAAAATGAGGATCTCGATCGTGTACTAAAAGAGTGGATCCGTCAGCGCCGCAGTGAACACAAGCCACTTAACGGTATGCTGATCATGAAACAAGCAAAGATCTATCACGATAAACTTAAAATTGAAGGGAACTGTGAGTATTCGGCAGGCTGGTTGCAGAAATTTAAGAAAAGACACGGCATTAAATTTTCAAAGATTTGTGGCGATAACGCATCTGCTAATCACGAAGCAGCGGAGAAATTCATTGACCAGTTTACCAAGGCCAACGCTGATGAAAATCTGACGCCAGAACAAGTCCATAATGCTGATGAAACATCACTGTTTTGGCGTTATTGCCCCAGAAAGACACTGACTACAGCTGATGAGACAGGTCCTACAGAAATTCAGGATGCCAAGGACGGAATAACTGTGCTGGGATGTGCTAATACAGCGGGCATGCATGAGTGTAAACTTGAAGAAAAAGAAGTGGATATTCAAGTTTTTAACATCGGTATTGAGGCTCCAGTTGTTCATTCACTGACCGATGGTGAAACAGCCGAAATGGTTCTGAATCAAGGTGATCGTGATAATACTGATGACGATGATGAAGATGACGTCGTTCACACTGCAAAAAAAGTGCCTATAGACGACATGGTGAAAATGTGTGACGGACTTATTGAGGGACTAGAGCAGTGCGCATTCATAACAGAACAAGAAATTTTGTCAGTTTACAAAATCAAAGAGAGGCTTCTGAGAGAAAAATTTAAGAAAAGAATTAAAAGGAAACATTTTAAAAAGTCATCCAGCAGAATGCCCGTTCGTCCAGGGGACCCACTCCCTGACCCCTCAACTGCCTCTGATGGTCCCTCTCACGATGATGTCACCGGTCATGTTCCCTCTCCCTCAAGTTTCTCAAGCCATATGTAGTTCTAGTATTTGGGGCAGCATTTATCTTCCTTTGTAAGCCGAGATCAAGTATTGGGTTATTTTTTTGGGGGGGGGGGGCGGGGGGGTCTTTTTTGGTAAGCACAAAACATTATTTTCATGTGAAATCTTAAATAAAACCTTAAAATAAACCCACAGTGTACTGTGATCTTTCAATCAAAACACAGCATCGTAGGTGGAGACTGAAAGTCTGCCGTTGTTTGTTGTTGTCGTTGTTGTTTAACAGCTGATAGAGGTATTCTGCTGATGCTACTGTGCTGCCTAGTTACCATGAACACATTCTTTTTTCGTCGTATTAATGGTATGTTATTTATTTATTTATTTATTTATTTTACTGTGAAGTACTTATGTGTGAATAAGTGTAAGAAAATGATTGAATCTATACGCTACTGATAAGCAGAGTCAGGAACGAAGGTGATGGCCAAACAACCACAGATGAGGTTGAGGTTTCATGCACAAAATTATTAAAAAAATATTGTGTAAATTACCTTCAGGTGATGTGTATATGAGACATAAATGGCTTTTGTGTTTAGACTTGGGTCCCATCCCCAAGATATCTCAGTATGGACATGCCCATATTCCAAAATCCAACATTCGAAACACTTCTGGTCCCAGGCATTTCGGGAAAGGGATACTCAACGGTATTATTTTTTTTTTTCTGTAAAATCAATATTTGCGCTGAAACAATGTCCTTCTTCCATAATGACTGCTTGCCTGGGTGAGCATACAGACCCGTGAAGTCGGTGACGTCCTATAACTGATACCACACTTTAATGAAGTAGGGAACATTTATTAATTTGGTTATACCTGAGACAAAACTCCGATGCTGGCCGCCTACCCTCTCATCTCAATACCATTAAGCCTAGAGTAGTGACGCAGTAAATCTCTCTCTCACTCACACACACACACATACACACGAAAATATCACAACAGTCGGTGTCCAGGATCAGAGACTGATTCACAGGTTTGGCTAACTGTAACTGTGATCTGACGTGGCCGGATTGACATTTGATCCTCTTCCCCTGAGAACTCAGTGTCACTGCTTTATGTAATGCCTCTGAGATTAAATGCCCTAACTTTGGGTGGCATTTTATCTTTAGATTGTCCTCGCTGTGATCAATCCAATTAAGGCTTCTTAAGAGTTCCCACTGATTTGCGTGGATGGCTTTAGTCCGCAGTACTGCGAAAACACACCGAGGGGAAAAAAACAAAACTTAAAAAATTAGCCGATACGCAGCCACGCGAGGGCGTTTTATGTGTTAGTTAAAGGAAATTAAACTTCGCATATTTCATCCATCTACCGTCAAAACAGGAAAAGAATGGTCGTTTTCTGGTGTTTACACTCTTAGCTTTGTCCTCCCTTTACATATTATACATGAAATTGTTTAGTTTGATAGCTTTTTGCATCTGAAGTAGGTGCCCCTACTCCGTTTCAGACCGTATATGCGGGGTGAGGTCTTTACTTTCTCATCTCATCGCAAAGATAAGAAAAGAAACAACACTTTCCGCACGTCGTTCGAAAGAGCGGCGTTTACGCTTCCAAGTGAGCGCAGTTAAAAACATAGAATTTCTTCTGATTAAAGATAAATAGTCGTTGAAGTATCTACAAAAACACAACTCCACAAACACGAGAGCAGACTCTGTTGTTGTTCTCAATCACGTCCGCTTGATATTCTTAAATCTGAGTCACAGTCCCCTTACTCGTCAATACGTGTTCTGATACAGCTGGTGTGTTTCATCCTCTTGGCTAAACTCTCCTGAATCACTCGGGCAGCGAGAAAGTGACAATGTCTGCGGAGATCGAGGAAACAGTACCTGCCGTCCCATCTGAACCTGCTCCTCCAGCACCGGCGAAAGCCAAGAAGGCATCGGCCAGCAAAGCCAAGCCTGCTGCTCCGGCTACCAGTGCTGCCACCCCGACGAAGAAGAAGAAGAAAAACAAGGGCAAGAAGGGTCAACCTGGCAAATACAGCCTTCTGGTCATAGATGCCATCCGAAAGCTTGGAGAGAAAAACGGCTCATCGCTATTCAAGATTTACAATGAGGCTAAAAAAGTGAGCTGGTTCGACCAGCAGAACGGTCGCATGTACCTGAGGTACTCAATCCGTGCTCTGCTGCTGAATGACACGCTCATTCAGGTGAAAGGCATGGGAGCCAACGGCTCGTTCAAACTCAACAAGAAGAAATTCGAGGCTAAAAAGGCAAAGAAAACCTCGGCGAAACCGGCCAAGACGACGAAACCCGCCAAAGCTGCCAAGAAGGCAGCCCCCAAAGCAGCGGCGGCAAAGAAGCCCAAGGCAAAGGAGAGCGCTAAAAAGAAACTCGCCAAAAAATCAGCCCCTGCCAAGAAGAAGCCTGCGGCGGTAAAGAAGACCGCTGCTTCGCCCAAGAAAGCTGCAGCCAAGAAGGCGAAACCTGCAGTCAAGAGGGCATCTAGGGCAAAGAAGTGAAGCTTAAAAAAAGTCTACAGAACGGACTGCAACAAACTTGGACTATTCCTCTTCTGTTTCTCGTTTTTGTATTAAGTAAGACTATAAGCAGGCTATGTTTTTTTGTTTTGTTTTGTTGTTGTTTTTCTCCATTTCCACCAGTCTCCCTCATACTGTATTTTTATATGACATGTTGTAAATAGAATGCTTTAGAGGGTTTATATTGTTGGGATGACGACAGAAACGTTCTTTATTCAATACGTGTGTTACAAGTCATGCTTAAGTAAAACAACAGTAGACCATCAATAGACGTACTTTTTTGGGACCGTGTAAGAATTCCCAAATGATATGTATTATAGGGAACCATTATGTCATTGTGTGCGACACACCCACTTAAGGTTTTCTCTGTGACTGGATGGGCCTCGACAAAAGATTTTTTATTTTTATACTTATGTTGACATAGTTGTAACTTGTGAAAAATAAAGTTGTTTTGCTTTA
>NC_044500.1:46742057-46807057 GCF_902362185.1 Chanos chanos
TTAATGAAGTCTTTATGATGTCATAATAGGCTCTTTTTGCTCCACTGTAGTTGACACATCTGTGATTGGTTTTTACTGCGTTCTGCTTGGCTGTGTCCGGGATTGTGATCTTTTTGTTTGTTTGTTTGTTTGTTTGTGGTTTTTGTTGTTGTTGTTTTACTGTGTTCTCATTGGTTGCTCCCAGGCTGATGAGATTGAGAAGATTCTGTGCCATAAGTTCATGCGTTTCATGATGATGCGGGCAGAGAACTTCTTCATCCTCCGGAGAAAACCGGTGGAGGTGAGAGAGATGGAGAGATGGGGAGAGGTGGAAAAGGGTTCAGTTAAACTAAATTTTTTTGTCTTGTTTTTTTTTTTGCTGTGTGTCACAAAGTGAAATGAATAATGTTCTTGTACCTCTTTCTCTCTCTCTCTTTCTTTCTGCAGGGCTATGACATAAGTTTCCTCATCACGAATTTCCACACAGAGCAGATGTACAAGCATAAACTGGTGGATTTTGTCATCCATTTCATGGAGGAGATCGACAAGGAGATCAGTGAGATGAAACTGTCAGTCAATGCACGGGCTCGCATAGTCGCTGAGGAGTTTCTCAAAAACGTGGGTATCTGTGGTCTCCGCACATTCTCTAAAGTCCTCCCTTTTTTTTCCCTTTCTTTCTTTCCTTTCCTTCTTTCTTTCTTTCTTTCTTTCTTTCTTTCAGTGCGTTCCATAGGGCTTACTGATTATGTAGACTGTTCAAAATATGAACTGTTTGTCTGTTTGTTTGTTTGTTTGTTTTTCAATAGTGTTACTGCAAACCTGTCACTTACATTTATTTTTTCTATTACACCTGTTACGTATGAACGCAGCGGTGAAATGGTACGTTTTATTTAATATTCTGTCTTTTGCTTTTGATTATAGTTCTGATAAAGTGCCCTCACACCCTCTTCTGACTGTAACACTCATGTCACCATGGCAACCAGAAAGATGGGTGGGCTAAGGATGAAGAAGGAGGCAACAACGTTTGAACAACGAATCAACACAGAGCACCACCAAAAGGGGGACCAATCGGATATACAGGGGGTGTGGCCTGTGCCACGGAGACGAATTTAGAGTATTGCAGCACTGTATATGATGGTTAGTTGAATGCAAAGACAGACATGGTACTCTATTCTCAATTCTTTTCAACTCTTATACTGAATTTCCCCATTTTAGCCCTTTTTAATGCCCTGGTGCCAATTTCTGAGTTCGCTCTATTCTGTTCTATTCTATTCTCTCCTGTGTCAGTTTACCACAATATTATCTTGCTGTAGTTGCAGCGTTGCAATATTCAGAATTAGCCTCACACTTTTCACAGGTGCTCATGAATATTAATGAGTTTGTACATAATGAATATGTATAGACTCCTTTCACTCCTTGGCCTTCAAAAAAAACAAAAAACAAACCTCAGATATCAGGGCAAGTCTATATAAATAAACCACCATTAATTTTCAGGAGCATAATGAAAAGTGCGTGTCGTTCCAGTAATTTAAACAGTTTTGTCTTTGTTAATGTTTTTTTTTTTATAAATATATATATATACTGTGTTCATATTGTAAGACCATTCTCTTATTTGCATTTTGATATGAACAAACAACCCTCGCGTGGTGCACATGGATCTCACGGGAAAAAAAACCAACAACAACAACAACGCATATCCGCGGAGAAAATATAATAAGGAAATCAAATCAGTAACAGTGGCATTGATGATGATGATGATGATGATGATAAATAAATCCTTTTATTGCTTATATGTTTATTTGTTGGTGTTTATGTCTGTGGGAGGGTGTGTGTGTGTATGTGTGGGGTGGGGGGGGGGGGCAGTGAATTTCAGCTTGAAATAAGGAAACAAACAACATTTCTGTCTGAATTCTAATTAGGATTCCTGTCCTTGGATGGAGGGGGGCGGGCGGGGGGGGGGGGGGGGGGGGGGGGTTTCTTCCATTCTCTATGGTTGTTATGTTTGATTGACAGAAGGATAAACACTTGATTTGGGTCATATGCCAGAGCAGTGCGGGATGTTGATACTACACAAATAAAGAGGGCTCTGCCAAAAAGCTTAGTTTCACGTGGTTTACTAAATTAAACACACTGGGGAGGGCAACTGCATCAGACACAAGAGTTAAGTCCATAAGTGTCATATCCACTTTTTGGTTTATACTGATGAGGCTGTAAACTATGTGTGAATATTTCTAATGCTGACCTTGACCTTCTCAAGTTAATGCTTACCATGAATGCATTTATGAACCCTGCCCACACACACACACACACACACACACACACACACACACACACACACAGACACACACAGACATTAAACACTCTCCGGATGAAATCATAGCCTGACAGATGGAATTGTATGACTACCAGTTGCCCTGCATTAGCCCTCTGAAGAGAGATTGCTAAAGACAGCCACTGAATTCATCTCCTCCACTCACTCATCTCCTCTTAGATTCCTCCCTTTATTCCACGCCCCTCAAGTTCCCTTACCATTTCTCGATGGCTAGCGTCCACTTCAGTCTTCTGTCTTCAGTTTCAGCTCTATTCATGGCACATTTTAAGCTCTCTCCAGATATATTTGTCACACTGTACCGTCTGGCTGTTTTCTTTGTGTACATATTACTGTATTAATTAATCATGCAAGGCGAGAAAAAAAAAAAAAAGATTTTATGATGGTTTCTGTGATATGGAGGCACTCCCAGGTGCCTATAATTGTAACTGGTTTCATACAGGACTAGGTCAAGGAGAAAAACATTGGGTTGTAAGGTTTTATTTTCGTTCAAGAAGATGAGGCGAAGATGAAGTCATTTTATTTGTCATGTGTTGCCGACGCGTCGGATCAACTAAAGATCTGTTTTCGCTTTGGCTCCGACACAACATATTTTCCATATGTCAATAAACGATAATAAATTCTGTCTTGAGTCCAGTTGACTTTTTGATGGCCTGAGTGCCACAGTAAGGCTTTGGAAAACAACTCCTTCACTGTATAACCCTTGTCATTTTGAAAGGAGTAAAGTGTCTGATATCCTCTCAGAAAGCACCAGAAGAATCAGTTTTTGTTTTGCTTTGTTTTTTTTTGTTTGTGTTGGTTTTGGTTTTTTAATATTCAGTTAATAGAGGGGAAAAAGGCTTGATTTTTTGGGGGGGGGTGGGGGGCATTGTATCTTTAACATGTCGCTCATGAGAACAAACTCTTGAGGGGAAGCCAATATGTAGCATGCAGACTTTTTTAGGCAATAACTAAAGCCTAATGTACAGTACTGGAAGGACGCATTGATGAGTAGGCTAATACAATATCTATGTACGTACATTGATTTTACAACAGCACGTTTAATTTTTCAGTTTGTCTGGACGCTGTAGAGTATTTATTCATCCATTTGCTGTCTGTGCCTATGGATGGAGCTCTTGTTCCACAGATCAGGTTAACAATAATAGCACATGAAAGAGGCACCTTCAAAAGCTCAGCAACGTGTATAGTGTCAGGTCACATGACAGCACTACAGCTGCAGATTCATTTATGCAAAAGTGCAAAATGACACAATAAAAGCTTGTCTATGTATTTGGTCTGGTTCGGTGTCTAGATTTGGGCAAATTCATGGGCTGAAATGACATTGATTTCATGACTACCTGAGAATGTCATTTGTCACATGGACAGAGGGTCACTCTTTTGCCAATCCAGAGCCACGATCATCTTAAATGTACCAGCAGAAAATAAAAAAAAAACAAATATACTGAAAGATGAAAACACACCATAGACAATAGATCTATTCCCTCTTGTGCTATGCACATATAACATAATAATAGTTCAGGGAATAATAGTCAGCTGTTTCATGTAATGTGAGAGCTTGTTTGTAAGGCAAATCACAAAGGAACAAAACATATTTAAGACATTTACTAATTTAAAACACAGATATGAGCAAACACTCAAATATAGGAGTCATCGCATTTCAAACCGCTAAAATTTAACCCTCATAAACATAAACATCGGTTTGAAACCCCGACATCAGTCCCTGTTTCAGGAGACCACACACTTCATGAAGATACACTTACCACACATTCCTGAGAATTTTCAACGCTGCATGTCGGCAGATGTTAAGATGTTAAGTGCACGATTTCACGGTCCAGTAAACACAATACACCTACTCAACCTCCTGCTGACATTTCGAAGACCACAGTTCTGCCGAAAGCTATATTTATGTTTTGCCCATTCTGGGTTTGATATCAAGTGTCACATGCTTTATTCGCTGCTCTCTGGCCATTTTATAGCATGAGTTAAGTGCTTTAGTATTTCTTAGGCTTCCACTTTGCCAGCGTTGGATAACCTTTCTTCTGGAAAAAATGACCTGCTGGCTGACAAAGCTTTTAAATCATGCCATGTGGTGCTGGAAGTCTCTGTGTTAGACGCCCGGCCAAGAGTAAAAAGGAATTGCAGGCATACGCAAGTATCACTGTGGAAGTTAGCGGAGGAACATAGTTCCCGATTTATTCATCATTCAGAAGTCACCTACAACAGCTGCGTTTCCTGTGTTTGTGAGTTAAGAAAATGGCGATTGCAATTTTTTTTCTTTTTGTCAATTTTCGCCTTGTTTTGCTTTATGTCGTTACATGTCAGAATAAAAGGGACAGGTCTGTGAAGTGTCGTTAGGTCTGCTGTTGAAACAATAAAACCTGCTGCATTCCAATCCCCAGTAAATACTGAAGACAAAGTGAGGAAAGGCAGGATTTTAATGAGCGTTTCGGTATAGCCTAATGAGGGCGCTTTTTAGCAGAGCTTTTGGAAACTTGAGACCGTGCGAGACAGTAAAACGAGGCCTCAACTCAACTCCTCAGTCGCCTTAGTGTGAGGACAGATGCAGCTATAAGAAAACAATGACTCGGGCCGGGTCGTCGATGGCCAAGATTGTTGCAATTACGCCCCCGGGGAGGCTAGCATCTTCACAGCTGTTGCTCTGGGGTTTGATACAAAAATCCCCTGGCAATCTCCTCATCCCTTAAACCTCAAGGAATGGAACTGAAGCAATCTTATTTCTATAGAACATGGTTGACTTGCACGCCCTTTGCAACATTATACCCTTGACATTTCAATCCTTCTCAAGGGCTAAAGAAAGCAGCATAATGGTGCCAGAGAATATTCAGAAGACAAACTAGCAGCTACCTGTAGCTATTGAGTGACACCACCTTCTGTTGTGTTCACGCTGCACGCTCATCCCGATCTAACTAACTTGAGTTAAAAACAAAAGGCTGTTTAGTTTGAAAAAAAAAAAAAAAAAAGTCCATTGATACTGATGGTACTGTTATGTCTCCAGTATTGTCTTCTTGAACGTGTAAGCCAAGAACAATAGCGCATACTTCATGTGTTTCTATAATAAGACATTTACCTCATAGGTTTTAATACGGCTTTATTATTTCCGTTCACTATATATAAACTATGTGATCTATTCACTACACTCAGGGCGTCGACCAATCACATATATACACACATTGAAAAATCAAATTTCAACTATTTAGCTTATAAAACGCTCTCAAGCACTATATGTAATGGTGTGTTTCAGAGATACGGATCTCTCCGAACACCAGACAATGTCTTCATGTGTTGAACCCCTCAGTTATCAGGGGATAAAAATAAGACATCTGTTGCAGGCCTAAGATGCTGTGTAGAGGACAGGCATTAGTGAACAAAGACAGCAAAATTCATGACCAAATAGAGCGGCTCAGTGTGACTGGCCGGGCATCTGCACCCCTTTAAAAGAGCCAGCGAGTGGCTCCTGCAAGGACTGACTGGCTTCAGACGAAGGTGAGTGACTTGAGGGCTTTCTCTCCTCATATTAGAATTACATGACATTTAACTTTTTTTTTTTGTTTTTTTTTATAAGATGACGCACAAATGTTGACGTATCACCTTCCTGAACGTTTAGCCGTTATTTTAAGATGGACTGGATTAAACACTCTCAAAATATGATCATGAGAAAAAAAAAATCATATTTGTTTTTATGCAAAAATGTTTTTTCTCTTTTTCAGTACACAAGGGCAGCCAAACACAGAGTTTCTCCTGAGGCATCGGAACAAGGTAAGTCTTCACGAGCTACATGTTTATTGCACCTGTACACAAAAGGAAGCTTTCACTCTTATTAAGCGACAATGAACGAATGTCATTACACCGTTCATTTAAAAGATGTTAGAGACAGAGAGTAGGGCTGTGTAAAACCGGCTGTTCCTGTCTCCAGTGAGGAATCACCGTGACCATGGACGCGGAAATGGAGTGCTTCGGCGCCGCAGCCGTATACCTGCGGAAGCCAGAGCGCGAGAGGATAGAGGCGCAGAACAAACCGTTCGATGCCAAGACAGCTTACTTTGTGGCTCACCCAGCTGAGATGTACCTCAAAGGGGTACTGAAGAGCCGAGAGGGGGGCAAAGCCACGGTGGAGACTCTGTGTGGGAAAGTGAGTGACTTTTCTCATAGTTTTTCTGTGCCGTGGCATTGTAAAACATTCTTTCGCCAAGATCAGAGAGGACTCTGGACTGACAAGTGCCCATGTGGAAAACTGTTTGTTCAAAGCAGTCACTGTAAAAAACAAAAAACCAACACATGTAATATGGCACATACAGAGACAAACAGAAAACCGATTGTTTATATTGTGTCATTATTTGTGCGGCCCTTAAACCTCCATTGTGATCATTTTGATTCTTTAATCAAGACAAAGTCCTTGCATGTTATAATTTCCACTGGTCCATTTATCAGAAGTATAAATAGTAGATGTTGCTTTTGCCTGCTGAAAGAAAAGATTTTAGCATTTCTGTCTCCATACAGCTGGCAGTCATGCCAATGCTTTCTGTTCACAGCAAATGTACAGGATATAAAAGGATGCTATTACAGAGTGACCCTCATACATTTATAAACTACCATTAAAATGATATAAACACTAGTGTGTGTTTATCGAATCCAAAACTTTGTGCTAAGGCAAAGTCCCTGTATTTCCATATTTCCTCTGATCATTTTGTCATCTGAGTACTGAATGAGGAAATCATGTCTGCGAGTGTACCAGCTTAGCTGGTCGTAACGCCCAGCTCACTGCTGTGGAGTTCTGCTGTTGATTTATGCAGTGTAATTCATTTTTGAAGATGCACTCGGTCACCGTATTCAGCTGTTGTAACATTCATAGCAAACTGTCACATTCAGCCTAAAAATGATGTCCGTCTGGAGTGACTCCCATAATCCCGTCCACTTCAGTAAAAAGCACCCTAAAATACTTCACTTGCTTTAATGTGAGTTTAATGTTGATAATTTTGTGTGGATGTATTGCAGACCATCACGGTGAAAGAGGACGAGATCCATCCCATGAATCCTCCGAAGTTTGATAAGATCGAGGACATGGCCATGATGACTCACCTCAACGAGCCCGCTGTGCTGTACAACCTCAAAGAGCGCTACGCGGCATGGATGATCTATGTAAGCAAGCAAGCAAGTGACAAACAAACAAACAAACAAACAACAGAGGGTACTTACCTCCCATTAGCAGCGCCACAACCATGAAAAAAAAAAAATTCTCATTGACTGAGATTGCATGTTAATTGTTTGTCAACGGCACTCTCAGGCAGAAGAACAGGATAAGAGTTCTTGAGCGAGTGAGTGTGAAGAGTGAATGTTGAGGGAAATTTTTTTTTTCCAAGTTCATCTGAGGTGACCACAAGGCTGTATCATCACTTTATAATCAATATTCCACAGGATCTATTTATTTACGCTGACAGAAATAAAACAGGTATTTTATGAAAAAAAAACAAACACAAGATACAAGAATAAAAGTATGTTGTATCTTGTAAGTAAAACCAAAAAATCAAGGAGTCATAAATATATTGTGTGAAAAGGTGCTAAACATTTGTCCACAGATGTTTAATCATGTACGTATAAAGATACGCGCGTTCATGAAGTGAGTGAAGTCATTTGTACAAAAATATACCAACCTAATTCTACCACTATTTATGTAAGTGAGTCTGCATATGTGTAGCAATCTCCACAGGTAACTGGCATGTGATAATGGCAGTAATGACCATTACATGATTTGCCTCCATACGTTTAACTATTTCAATAGGTTTACAGTGCATTTTAACAAGGTCCACTCCAGATGCCATACAGTTACATGTATGGTAATGGACATGTTCTCTCACTTTCAGACCTACTCTGGGCTGTTCTGTGTGACAGTGAACCCCTACAAGTGGCTTCCTGTGTACGATGCTATGGTGGTGACTGCATACAGGGGAAAGAAGAGAGTCGAGGCCCCGCCCCACATCTTCTCCATCTCTGACAATGCCTATCAGTTCATGCTCACAGGTACGAGCACCACAAAGCAATGTAATTTAGTCTAATTTCATTTGATTTTAAACAGCTAGAATTCAGAATGGTAAATGAGTTGGGGCCCAAGAGAAAAACTGACGATACAATAATTTTAAGTTTATCATCATTTCCGCTGTATTGCAGTGCTCTGTCAGTCATTTTTAAACATGACACCAAAGGTTAAAAGCTTAAAAATATGGGGAAATTAAACTTTCAGAGGCAGATTTTTTTCCAGTCTGTGCCGTTATACCTTAGTAAATATCCACAGTATATATGGATGGAATATGAGAACCGTAAGGTTTGTATTCCCTGAGATAAACAAGGTGAACCTGCTAGTACTGTGATGTTTCTCCAGCTTTAGCAAATATAAATGTTACCGCCAGGTTTTATACAGTAAGATTAGCAAAAGTGCTCTTTCAGAAGATTTTTAACATGCTCATTTGTGACACCACTAAGGCACCAATCAGGGGTCAACAGTATGTTCAGTATTAGCATGTATAATATGTGCAATATTGTTGTCTTTCTGACAGATCGTGAGAACCAGTCTATCCTGATTACGTAAGTATCAATTCCAAATTTTAGAATAAAGAGTAAATATGACATCTTTTGTCAAACACACTGGAAAAATGCAAACTGTTTCTACCTCCAGTGGAGAATCTGGTGCAGGGAAGACTGTTAACACCAAACGTGTCATCCAGTACTTTGCGACAATCGCAGTGTCTGGATCGAAGAAGGTGGAGCCTGCAGCTGGCAAAATGCAGGTGAGTGAAACACACCATAGGGTGATATCCAAACACAGCGACACTGTAAGAAACTGTCTTTATGCTTCTGCCTCTGCATGAGAGATATGTCATGTCACCTGTAGGGGTCGCTGGAGGATCAAATCATCGCAGCCAACCCTCTGCTGGAGGCTTATGGGAATGCCAAGACTGTGAGAAATGACAACTCTTCCCGTTTCGTGAGTACTTCCTCAATCACTACCATATATTTTTTAAACACACCAGAACAATCATTTTTCTATTTTATAAGGATTATTTAAAGATATTGCGATGATGACCGGTGCTTTAATTAGTTTTCAACAAGCTCAGAGATGATTTCCTTTTCTTTCCTTTCTTTTTCACATAAACATTTAGGGCAAATTCATTAGAATCCATTTTGCGTCCACTGGAAAGCTGGCCTCAGCTGATATTGAAACTTGTAAGTTTGTCTTTTTTGACAGTACATGTAGACATGATTTCCATCAAAAGTTACTGATCAGAACCATTAATGTCTTTACACTGCACTTGCACAGATCTGCTGGAGAAGTCTAGGGTGACGTTCCAACTGTCTGCTGAGAGGAGCTACCACATCTTCTACCAGCTCACGACTGGACACAAGCCAGAGCTGCTAGGTAAGGGATACACACAATATGTAAACTCAGTATCTAAGTTCTCAGAAAGTCCTAATCTTTGCATCTGCAACTTTCAAAACATTGAAACCAGGTACCATGTATGTAGCAGAAAAACATGATGATGATAATGAAGGATGAATGGGTTATTTGGTTTTGTGTGATATTGTGTCTCTGCAGAGGCTCTCCTGATCACCACCAACCCTTATGACTACCCCATGATTAGTCAGGGTGAGATCACAGTCAAGAGCATCAACGATGTTGAGGAGTTCATAGCTACTGATGTGAGTAGGGTATCCGAGCAGTAATGTGCCTCTGTCATTTTCATCTCAATTAAGACATCTAATTCAAATTTACAATCCTTTTCTCATCTTGATCAATGTTTACATATGGATGTGAGAAATAACTAACATATGTTTACCCAGATCATAGCGTGAAAGAGAACTCTTTCGGTTATCTCAAGAGCACTGCTAAACTGAGTCTACATAATACCCAAGAAAACCATAATTATACTTTATCTATTTAAATTTCAATGATTTTTTTCTATAAAATTACCATTACACACACAAAAAAAATCTTTACATTTTAATTGGCCATTAATCTTATCGCTATTTTGATTTGTAGACGGCTATTGACATCCTGGGTTTCACTGCTGAGGAGAAAATAAGCATCTACAAGCTGACAGGAGCAGTGATGCATCATGGGAACATGAAGTTCAAACAGAAGCAGAGGGAGGAGCAGGCAGAACCAGACGGCACTGAGGGTGAGAGTTCTGAAACACTCTTACTGATCAAGATGGATTTTGTCACTGAGCTATGCCATGATAGAGTGTTTGATTTCTTGGTTGAATGGTCAGTCTGTTGGTTGATTCAGTGGTTGGTGGGATCAGCTGGTTGTAGAATAGAGATAAAAATTCTTCTTTGTTTGTTTGTTTAGTTAATAGCATAAATTGTCAATCTGTTAAGAGTAGTAAAATGTAGTTTAAAGAGCACTTAGGAATTAACCTGTTGACCATTTTCTCTCCTTAGTGGCTGATAAAATCGCTTACCTCATGGGCCTAAACTCAGCAGACATGCTGAAAGCTCTTTGCTACCCCAGAGTCAAAGTGGGAAATGAGTATGTAACCAAGGGACAGACCGTACCACAGGTACTGGGCAGACTGTGGATCTTTTAAATATTACTTAAAGGATATGTTTGCCGGTTTCACAGTGTAACATCCCATTTCTACTCTTGAATAAGTCTGTGGACAGGGAATTGTTGCACTCCATGCAAGTGACAGCCAACATAATCACTGTAGCTGGATATATTCTTATAAACTGGTGCAAAGTTGATTTTGACAGGCTGCTAACATGATGAAAAATAAACAAGATTTAGATTTAGTGTTCCCTTGCATTCACAAAAATCTTGACCTCCAAGTATACTCCAACTGAATAAGACAAAAAAATGCAGTTATATTCCTCTTCATTCTCTGATAGGTGAACAATGCAGTTATGGCTTTGTGTAAATCGGTCTATGAGAAAATGTTCTTGTGGATGGTCGTCCGCATCAACGAGATGCTGGACACAAAGCAGCCCAGGCAGTTCTTCATTGGCGTGCTGGACATCGCTGGGTTTGAGATTTTTGATGTGAGTACTGTAACCAGGTTCTATACTGACCACTGTACAAGTGATGTAAGTTGCTCTGAATGAAAGGATCCACTTAAGGAATACATGTAAATATTAGGCACAATAATTCTGTCTTTTTCCGACACTCTGCTGCAGTTCAACAGCTTGGAACAGCTGTGTATCAACTTCACCAATGAGAAACTGCAACAGTTTTTCAACCATCACATGTTTGTCCTGGAACAAGAGGAATATAAGAAAGAGGGAATTGAGTGGGAGTTCATTGACTTTGGAATGGATCTCGCAGCATGCATTGAGCTTATTGAGAAGGCAAGTCATACTATATCAAAGGTTGTTTTTTTTTCCACAAACCTTTACCTCTGATATTCTAGAGGACTTTAATTAAACCTGATAACATGAATTTCTTCTATAATTACAAAATTGTCTGTGTCATTTACATGATATATTCACTCACATTTAAAGATTTTTGTCATCAACAGCCAATGGGCATCTTCTCCATCCTTGAAGAGGAGTGCATGTTCCCGAAAGCAACAGACACGACCTTCAAGAACAAACTTCATGATCAACACCTTGGCAAAAGTGCATGCTTCCAGAAGCCCAAGGTTGTCAAAGGCAAACCTGAGGCCCACTTCTCCTTGGTGCACTACGCTGGCACTGTTGACTACAACATAGTTGGCTGGCTGGAGAAGAACAAGGACCCCCTGAATGACTCTGTTGTTCAGCTGTACCAGAAGTCTTCACTCAAGCTGTTGGCTTTCTTGTATGCATCTCATGCAGCTGCTGAAGGTTAGTATATACATTTATCCATTTTTCAATTATTTTTACTGCTTGCTCCAAATAAGTAAGATATGGGAAATTGAAATAAACTACAGTTGGATACAGTTAATGAGAGACTCATTAATTCATTGTATCCATATATGAGGAGCCTGATCAAGGTTGCTGTAAGGCTTACGGACCCTACACTCGTTACATGAGAAGCTGAAAGTTTTGTGTGTGTTTGTGTGTGTGTGTAACACTTTCCTTGAGATTTGAAATTTGTGATTTTTTTTTGTTTTTGGAAAACCTGAATGACAGTGGTTACCCTTAAAGAAGAACAGGTTTTGATACTACATTGATCTAAACTTAGGGTGTTGTATGCATTGCCAATCCAACAGGTGAAGGTGGAGGCAAAAAAGCAGGAAAGAAGAAGGGTGGCTCTTTTCAGACGGTGTCTGCTCTGTTCAGGGTACTGTAAGAAATCCACTTCATGTTTTGGCTCAAGATTGTAAAGCTGATAAACTTCAATGGATAATATTTAATCTGAGAACTGCACATGCTTATTTGTCTGATTTGGGTATTCCTCAATCCATCAGGAGAACCTGGGCAAACTAATGACCAACTTGAGGAGCACTCATCCACATTTTGTCCGTTGTCTTATTCCTAATGAGTCAAAGACTCCAGGTCAGTTTACTGTTCAAAACTTTCTTTGTTAAACACTTAAGTCTTAAACTCCAGAAAAGTACAAAGATTTTTAAAAAAGAAAGATAGAAAGAAAGAAAGAAAGAAAGAAAGAAAGAAATTTTGTAAGGAAAAAACTGAACTTTCATGGGAACTGCATGGTACCAGCAGACTACTTGCATCCAAAACGGTGGCCGAATTTCACAGTGTGTATTGTTGTTCCTGTTACTGTAAATTTATACTTGCAATTATTATACTAAACTGCATTATAGGTATATTACCTGTGCGTAATATAGATATAATACATTCCAGGTCTGATGGAGAACTTCCTGGTCATCCACCAGCTGAGGTGTAATGGTGTACTGGAAGGCATCAGAATCTGCAGAAAGGGTTTCCCCAGCAGAATCCTCTATGGTGACTTCAAGCAAAGGTACTTTTGAACTTAAGTTCACTGAGAAGCTTCTAGAAATATAATGACACATTTGAACCCGACTTTAAATCACTTCTGTATGTTTGTTTAGATACAAAGTACTGAATGCTAGTGTCATCCCAGAGGGTCAATTCATCGACAACAAGAAAGCTTCAGAGAAGCTTTTAGGCTCCATTGATGTTGATCACACCCAGTACAAGTTTGGACATACTAAGGTTGGAAATTCTTAATTTTTTGTTTGATGTTTATCTGCTTAACGTAGTAACAATTAAAGAAACAATTGGGATGGCATGGGAGTTTACTGAGGAATAAAACTCATTTTCAGGTGTTTTTCAAAGCTGGACTCTTGGGTCTTCTTGAGGAGATGCGAGATGAAAAGCTTGCTATGCTTGTGACAATGACACAGGCCCTGTGCCGTGGATACCTCATGAGAAAAGAGTTTGTAAAGATGATGGAGAGAAGGTAAGATTGAGAGGTGGTAAAGTATTCACACATCACACTTGAACTTAAGTGAAGATACTACCAGATACTGGCCACAAACATTCCTTTTGAAAATTGCCTCTTGGTGGTCAAATGATTTTTACATTGTTTTAACAGAGAAGCTATCTACTCCATCCAATACAACATTCGCTCATTCATGAATGTCAAAACGTGGCCATGGATGAAGCTGTATTTCAAAATCAAACCTCTGCTGAAGAGTGCAGAGACTGAGAAGGAAATGGCCGCCATGAAGGAGAACTTTGAAAAAATGAAGGAAGACCTGACAAAAGCACTGGCTAAGAAGAAAGAGTTAGAGGAGAAGATGGTCAGTTTGCTGCAAGAGAAGAACGACCTCCAGTTACAAGTAGCTGCGGTGAGTTAGTACGTTTTAAGACTACATGCTTTATTTTGAGGATTTTGTGTTTTATGAAAATGGTTAAAACTTGTTTCAATGTTAATATTCACTCAGGAAGTTGAAAGTCTTGCTGATGCTGAGGAGAGATGTGAAGGACTGATCAAGAGCAAGATCCAGCTCGAGGCCAAATTCAAAGAGACGAGCGAGAGGCTGGAGGATGAGGAAGAGATCAATGCTGAGCTTACGGCCAAGAAGAGGAAACTCGAAGATGAGTGCTCCGAACTCAAGAAAGACATTGACGACTTGGAGCTCACTTTGGCCAAAGTGGAGAAAGAGAAACATGCCACTGAAAATAAGGTTCATTTTTGTTTGATGTATTATCAGAGGTCTTTATCATGAAGTCTGGTGTCTGTTAGGCATTAAGGCGAGTGGTTTTCGCTGCCGAGTGCGCTGGTCCTGAACGCAGGGAGGATTGGGCCATAAAAAGGGTCAAAGGAACAGAGGGGGAGGAAGAGAGGGTCAGAGAGAGAGAGAGACGTGGGGACAGAGGGAGAGACTGTCCAATGTTTGACATATCACCATCTATTCACATATCACCATCTGTTTTCATTTAGGTTAAAAACCTTACTGAAGAGATGGCCTCTCTAGATGAGACTATTGTTAAGCTCACCAAGGAAAAGAAAGCCCTCCAAGAGGCACATCAGCAGACCCTTGATGATCTCCAATCAGAGGAAGACAAAGTCAACACTCTGACAAAGGCCAAGGCCAAGCTGGAGCAGCAAGTGGATGATGTAAGAAAAAATAGAGAACAGTCTGTGTCTTTTCAGAGCAATCTGTTGTTTTAAATTCTTCACTGATGTGTGTAAGTCAACTCTGATAATTTTGCTGTGTATTCTGTTCCTGAAAAGCTGGAAGGTTCGTTAGAGCAAGAAAAGAAGCTTCGTATGGACCTTGAGAGAGCCAAGAGAAAGCTTGAGGGTGATCTGAAACTGGCTCAGGAATCCATAATGGATCTAGAAAATGATAAGCAACAGTCAGATGAAAAGCTCAAGAAGTACGATTTTACATCCATCATAATATGAGCAACCAGCAGAGCAAAATAATTTATATATACAATAGTGAATGAGGCCTATTATTTCTCATGAAAATCTTCTGGTGTTTGTGACAGGAAGGACTTTGAAGCAAGCCAACTTCTGAGCAAGATTGAGGATGAGCAGAATCTGGGTATTCAGCTTCAGAAGAAAATTAAGGAGCTCCAGGTCATTTCTTGGTTCTTTGAAAAGTTATACATTAAAGCTCACCATAGACATGACCCAAGTGATAGCATAATGTTTAGCGAAAATCAGTGTAAGCATTTGTTCAATACAGGCTCGAATTGAGGAGCTAGAGGAGGAGATTGAAGCTGAGCGTGCTGCTCGTGCCAAGGTGGAGAAACAGAGATCTGATCTGTCCAGGGAACTTGAGGAGATCAGTGAAAGGCTTGAGGAGGCTGGAGGAGCAACCGCTGCTCAAATTGAGATGAGCAAGAAACGGGAAACAGAGTTCCAAAAACTGCGCCGCGACCTCGAGGAATCCACTCTGCAGCATGAAGCCACGGCTGCGGCACTGCGTAAGAAGCAGGCTGACAGTGTGGCAGAGCTGGGAGAGCAAATCGACAACCTCCAGAGAGTCAAACAGAAACTTGAAAAGGAGAAGAGCGAACTCAAAATGGAGATTGATGACCTATCCAGCAACATGGAAGCTGTAGCTAAATCCAAGGTAACCAAGTGATTACCTTGGACATTTCAAAATGTCACAGTTGGGTGGATAACAAATCCTAGACACTGGATCTGTCTTTTTTCTCCAGGCTAATCTTGAGAAGATGTGTCGTACTCTGGAAGATCAACTGAGTGAACTCAAAACAAAGAATGATGAGCATGTTCGGCAGCTTAACGACATCAGTACCCAGAAAGCTCGACTTCAGACTGAAAATGGTAATTTGATTTGCAAACACAAATCTCTGCTAGATAACATTCTCATATCCATTGTAATGACTGCCAGGCAGTAGCTAGCACAGGGGTCACCAACATGGTGCCCGCGGGCACCAGGTCGCCCGCAGGGACCACATCAGTTGCCCGCAAGCCAGTTCTAAAAATAGCACTAATCACCAACGAGCTCAGTCTAAAATTTTATTTAATTGTGTTGTGTTTATTTAAGTCTGTTTCCTACCTTGTTGAATCATTCTGAATAATTATTGTGATGAATCATTGACGTGATCAGTGTCTTCACATAGAATATCATTAATAATAATATAAAATTAAAGGTAAACCATGCAGCTTCGTTCTTTCAGAAGTGTGTTATCAAACTGGTAGCCCTTTGCATTACTCAGTACCCTTGAAGTAACTCTCAGTTTCAAAAAGGTTGGTGACCCCTGAGCTAGCAGATTATCCAACAGTAGCATTACTGACACTTTCTCAAGAGAGTCTTCAATTGCTGGGCAGTGCAGAGCACCGTAATCTTGTTGAACCTGGGCTCTTTAAATAATATGCAATATGTATGTAATGTGTAATAATAAATAGTATAATAAAAACATACTGCGAATTGATTCAGTATCCTTTTGACATCAGGGGAATTTGGCCGTCAGCTAGAAGAGAAAGAGGCTCTGGTGTCCCAGCTGACCAGAAGCAAGCAAGCTTATACTCAGCAGATAGAGGAACTGAAGAGACATGTTGAGGAGGAGGTCAAGGTACAAAGACTTCCCTCTTTAGGAAAAAAAAAAAACACCTGTTCATTTACTGATAATTTGTGGATGGTAATCTTCTCAATTGGTTGCTGAAAAGCAGTGTGACCATGAAATAGCTATGGCTGATGATGGTGTGAGGGCTGGAATGGAGGTCTAGGTAGTGTAGGTTTTAATGCTCTGTTCACGGCTTTCTAGGCCAAAAATGCCCTGGCCCATGCAGTGCAGTCAAGCCGCCACGACTGCGAACTCCTCAGAGAACAATTTGAGGAGGAGCAGGAGGCTAAGGCTGAGCTCCAGCGCGCACTATCCAAGGCCAACAGTGAGGTGGCACAGTGGAGAACCAAATATGAAACTGATGCCATCCAGCGCACTGAGGAACTTGAGGAGGCCAAGTAAATAACCATCATATTTCAGATATCACTTGTGTTTTGAGATTGTTCAGAGACTTTAATTCTTCAAGTTTACAGCCTACTCAAAAAATGTTCATTAGGTGTGTAACTAAAACAGTCAAAAGTAAGGGACTGTTGTTCTTCATAGGAAAAAACTGGCCCAGCGTCTGCAGGATGCTGAGGAATCCATTGAAGCTGTGAACGCCAAGTGTGCCTCTCTGGAGAAGACCAAGCAGAGACTGCAGGGTGAAGTGGAAGACCTTATGATTGATGTGGAGAGAGCCAATGCACTGGCTGCCAACCTGGACAAGAAGCAAAGGAACTTTGACAAGGTGAAACAAATTAAGGCACTTGTTGTTTTCAGCAATGCAGTGAAGTTCTTGGGCTAATCCAGCACAATACTTATTGCGCCATAGGTGAAAACAACAGAGACAAGACCATGAACCCTCAAATTAGTTAAAGGAAACATTCTTCTGGCTTACAGATTCTGGCAGAATGGAAGCAGAAATATGAGGAGAGCCAGGCAGAGTTAGAGGGCGCTCAGAAGGAGGCTCGTTCTCTCAGCACTGAGCTCTTCAAGATGAAGAACTCCTATGAAGAAGCTTTGGATCATCTGGAGACCCTGAAGCGGGAGAACAAGAACCTGCAACGTACATTTATCTCACGTTCACTTATGCATGTGTTTTTGCGATCTCTTTAAAATCTTGGGGCAAATCAACTTTGTTAGAGCAGTCTTGTTTAAAAGTATCATCTTATTCATGCAGAGGAGATTTCCGATTTGACTGAGCAGCTTGGTGAGACTGGAAAGACCATCCATGAACTGGAAAAAGGAAAGAAGACAGTAGAGACTGAAAAATCAGAAATTCAGACTGCGCTCGAAGAAGCTGAGGTAATCCTACTGAACAGCCTTGGTTGACAGGCTAAAGGGTTTTTATTTCTAAGCTATCTGCATCAAGCTGATAATAATGCCATCTATTAACATCTAATCTAATTATCTAATAACATTTAGGCCACTTTGGAGCATGAGGAGTCTAAGATTCTTCGTGTCCAGCTTGAACTCACTCAAGTGAAAAGTGAGATCGACAGAAAGTTGGCAGAGAAGGATGAGGAGATTGAGCAGATTAAGAGGAACAGCCAGAGAGTCATCGAATCCATGCAGAGCACACTGGATGCTGAGATCAGGAGCAGGAATGATGCTCTTAGAATCAAAAAGAAAATGGAAGGAGACCTCAATGAGATGGAGATTCAGCTGAGCCATGCCAATCGTCAGGCAGCTGAAGCCCAGAAACAACTCAGAAATGTCCAAGGACAGCTTAAGGTTGGTTCTCTCAAAAGGTACTTATGTTTTAACAATCAGAAAAAACACAGTTTGAGGCTAAAAGACATACAAGACAATGCACCAGAGGACACTGTAATGACTACTTGAATACAGTTTCTTTTGACAGTTGTTAATCTTAGCTACACTGGGAGACTTCAAATTTGTTGACTCTTTTTCTGATTTCATCTTGTTTACTTTAGGATGCTCAGCTGCACCTTGATGAAGCACTTAGAGGACAAGATGAAATGAAGGAGCAGGTTGCCATGGTTGAGCGCAGGAACACTTTAATGTTGGCTGAGATCGAGGAACTGCGAGTTGCTCTGGAGCAAACCGAGAGAGGCCGCAAAGTGGCAGAACAGGAGTTGGTTGACGCCAGTGAACGTGTGACACTGCTGCACTCTCAAGTAAGAAAATCCTTGTAAACAGTAACATGTTTTATAAACTGCCATTTTAATACTGTTGAGAATTCTGACAGTTCTTGTATTTCCACCCCAGAACACTAGTCTTATCAACACCAAGAAGAAGCTGGAGGCTGACCTTGTTCAAATCCAAGGTGAGGTGGAGGACACCATCCAGGAAGCAAGGAATGCTGAAGAGAAGGCCAAGAAGGCAATCACTGATGTGAGTAAAACTAATTTGTCTGTTTGATTCCTTGTGTTTTACTGCAAAATTCTAGCAGGGGCCAGCTTTACTACCTTAAAATTTAGGTGAACTATCCCTTGACTGAACCTTACCATACAAAGAGTAAAACTCAGTGAAATGCCAATCAGGCTGCCATGATGGCTGAGGAACTCAAGAAAGAGCAGGACACCAGCGCTCACCTGGAGAGGATGAAGAAAAATCTGGAAACCACCGTCAAGGACCTTCAGCATCGCCTGGATGAAGCCGAGAGCCTTGCCATGAAAGGCGGAAAGAAACAACTCCAGAAACTGGAAGCTCGGGTACGGACCACCAAATACCTACAGCTAAATGCTCATCCTATTTCCAATAACTAATCCTATTTTTGTACACAAATAGAAATTCATTTCAGATTATCAATACTTCTGTTCTGAAGGTACGTGAGCTGGAGGCTGAGGTTGAAGCCGAGCAGAAACGTAGCACGGACGCCATCAAAGGAGTTCGTAAATATGAGAGGAGAGTGAAGGAGCTCACCTACCAGGTACACTATAGATCTCCGTCAAATACTTCTGCAACTGGTATACAATCTGCCACAGTAAGATCACACGATGTTCCTATGTTTCCTGCTCATTCCCAGACTGAGGAGGATAAGAAAAATGTGACTCGACTGCAGGATCTGGTGGACAAACTGCAGCTGAAAGTGAAAGCTTACAAGAGACAGGCTGAGGAAGCCGTGAGTAAATCCTAAATGTTTTTGAAACTAAATGATTGGATCTTTTTAGAAAAATGAAGGGTAAAATTAAACAGTCAATAAGATTTTCATTTATTTGACTGAATACTGATTTCATTTTTAGATACTGATATACCAGTCCTTTTAGAGGGAGGTTAATGATCACTGTGCAATAGTAAATTTAAGCTACATTTCTTTTCGGAACTTTCTTGCCAACTGAATTTGAAAAGTGAGGATCATAGAAATAATCAGGACATAGATCGTTCACTTGGGTTGCCATTCAGCCAAAGTTTCTCAAATGCTTCGTTTAAACAGGAGGAGCAGGCCAACACTCACCTGTCCAGGTATAGGAAGGTGCAGCATGAGTTGGAAGAGGCCCAGGAGCGGGCTGATATTGCTGAGTCCCAGGTCAACAAGCTCCGAGCCAAGAGCAGGGATATTAAGGTAAGAGATTTCTCCATCTTAGCAGCTACTTAATTTATTCATAATTTGCTGTAAATGGGAATCATCTGGGGTATGTATCTTTGCGGTGCCACATTTTCCAACTGTGACAGGGATCCAATGGAATGTAACTGGCCATATTTCCTTAGGCAGGTATGTTCATCAGGGTAACTCTTCCTTCCAGTATTCAGCTGTAGTCACTGCTTTTGTAGTCAAGAATAGAGTTAAGTGTTAAGTGTAGAGTTAAGTGTTCACCTCCAAATCTGAAGATGTTATATAACTTCTGATGTGAGAAAAGCCTATGACTTGTCTCCCATTTGTCAGAGGAGGCATGAGGTAGCTTAAGTCACTTTGGCAGTGGTGCGAAAATTGTTTGGCTTACAATATGTACCTAACCACAAGTCTTGTGCTGTGCAGATCTGTACAAGTAAATGTACCATTACACCCCTGGTTCTAATGCATTCTAACTTTGAAATGTCACAGAACTTAAACATAATCCCATGATGACACAGTATTTTTTTCTTCTTCATTCGCAGACTAAGGAAGCAGAGTAGCAAGTCGACACACTTAAATGGGACGCAGTAACAAGCTCTCATACAATATGAGGACCTTGCAAAATGTCTCTTCATCTCAATGTTCTATCAATAAAATAAAGTTATTGTAATCTTGGACCATATGTGTATTTCATGTCTTTTTTCTCCATATCCCTGAAAACACCAAAAATATATCAAACCAGTGTAGTGCTCCAAGCCCTTATGTGCACAGTATGGATAGAGCCCTGAGTTCTGTTCAGACCGCGAATCCCGTCTTCTGTTGCTCTCATACTCTTAATGTTGTACATCTTGGGCGTACTTAAAGTACCTGTACTTACAATATTAAGGACCACAGGCAAACCACAATATGTTTTCTCAAAAGAAGAGCTTTAACACAAGAATGAAGGTACTAAATTAAATTCCTTCCATAAACATAAACCTCTCTTTGTGCAAAGGACAAAGACAAACCACACTGATCCCAAATTTAGAGTTATTAATAGCCTAATTCCTAGGGGTGTGCATCTCTCCCTTATAACAGGATCGGAAACGTATCTAGATACATGGGCTACAATACGATTCAAGAACGATTCAGTGCGATGGGATATGATGCAATCTGATACAGTTCTTGACATTTGCTTAATGCCATTGCTTTCAAATTATCACAAGTTTCAAACAAATTCTGAGATTTCGAGAATAAAGTTGTAATTTCACAAGAAAAAAAGTCATGATAATGTGGTGCTGATGTGCCGAAAGTATTTCGTCATTTGTGAAACCTAAAGCAAGACGCCCCACATTCCTCATTTCAATGTAGTTTGTAGGCTACTCTTCCGATATTTCCCCTCTAACATAAATCGTAGCCTAAAATTATGACTTTCCTTTCTTAACATTATGATTTTCTTCTCGTAAAATTACGACTTTATCTCGTAATATCACGACTTTTTTTTATTGTAAACTTACGACTCAATTCTTGTAATATTACGTCGTATTTCAGAAAAACATGTCATTGTGTTTATTACTTTTTCAACAGACACAGACAAAAGCGACTTTCTGTATGAACAAACATTTTGACATTACTGCTGTACTTACAAATGGCCAGACTTCAGTCCAATATTCCCTCCTTCTTTTAAATTCCAAATGTCTTCCAAACTTTAGACTTTCAATTTGATGGTTTACTCTAAACCATATCGACGTTGTCGGACGTGTTGTTCTTGTTTTTACCTAGCAAGCAATGCTAGCATACTCTCCTAAAAGGTAAAAGGTCAACGCGAGACACTGTGCAGATTTATTAGCGAATGAGAGGCGGTCATTATTATTTTGAACGTAACATGACTTGTAACGTTAGATCAGCGAGCCTTCACAGCAGCTTAGTTTATACTTAAGTAGAATCAGCAGCAAATCTTTATTCAACCGTTTCGTAACTTCAGAATCGGCCATCGACCGGTTCATGAAACATTTAAATTGATCCAGGGGTCCGCGTATGGATGTAGTCGCATGTTAAACGTTAAAACTGATTTCCGATTCGTATCGGTGAATCGTTACACCCCTACTAATTCCCAGTTATTTACTGAGTACTGTTAGTACTGAGTTCTGTTCCTAAGAATAATAACAACAACAACAACAATAAAAATAATAATAATAATAATGACAATGATCATGACAATAACAATAATGATAATACAATTGTTATATTAGTTATGTTCCTCCTCTCCAGTTTTAGACACAATCTTAACTTTCAGAAAATATTCTCAGTTCAATTTCCATGAGTTATTTCTACATAATTTGCCAGATTCACACACATATAGACCATATAGAGTGCCTCACCCCCATACACACAAACACACACACACACAAACACAGAGCTCAAAGTGGGCTGGTACTGCTGGCACTTCTACATTTTACAGCGACCTTTTCTTGTCTACCAGCACTTCTCACAAGCTGTTGGTACTCTTTTCTGCCATCTCCATATCAGGCTCTGGGCGATTCATAATAATCCTACATAAACTGCATTACCCAGGGGGCACCATTTCTGCCATTTCTGTAAGTATGTGAACGTCTCATTCATTATGAATAACTGTGTTATTTGTCCTCCCAAGCATGTCTAGTCCTTGCTGAATTTATGCTACCATCAAATATTCAATCAGATAATACAGCATCATTGTTTGCCTACTGTTTCTTTAGAATAGCCAGTTAGGTTAATCTAACACAGCAGTATATCTCTTGACTGAATCCATTGCCACCTGCATAGCTAAGTACTCTCTCATTTCTTTCTGGCTAACTCCCATCTTACCGTGTCTGTTGCGTGTGTCCATTGGGAACATGGAGTGCCGGTTTGATAGTAAGAGACTACCACATGTCTCCTCTGATGGATGTGAAGTAACTTTGTTTTCATTGCCCTTTGCAGAGTTCTCCACTGCAGGTCTGATGACTTCAATTACTGTGATAATTGAAATCAAGTTCAAGTTTAAGCTCTTTATTGTATGTGCAGTGACTACACAATGAAATTCGTAGCTTGTTTACATCTGAATGCTGCAGATGTACTTAAAACAGACAGTAGCAGGCAGTAACAGAAGTATAAAAACACAATACACACACACACACACACACACACACTTATATATAATATATAGTATCATACAGATATTACGTTATTAAATTATCATATATTATTGTTATATATTATAAAATTGATAGTTTGGCAATAGTTTTGCTGTGAACATCAGTGATGTCTCCTAGTATCTTTTATTCACAGTAGAAATTCAGAATGTAATACTTAATGATTGCTGATACTGGCCGACACACACGCCAACATGTGAGTAAGAGGAGTACTGGGACTTTTTTCCACTTTAAGCACTACACACACACACACACACACACACACACACACGCACACACACACACACACTCTAAAGCAAAACCAAAGTTAAGTAAAATAAAATTTTGGAATGTTGTGTGAACTCCGCGAGCTACACCAAACGACCGCTTCACTCCTTGACGAGCAGAAAAAACAAAATGTAGGATAGTACCTGTTATTGTCCTGTGCCCTTTCTTACTCTTCCCTTTACAGTCGTTGACCTCTGTCCAAGAGCGAGATGCTGTTTCCTTGTTGTTTTGTCCAATCCAGTGCTGTCAGAGCAACTTACTCACTCTGTTCATCTCCAAATCATAAGGGGTGAAACTGGAGCCAGGAGTATCAACTCGAGTCGCCAGTCAACCGAATATCAACATGCTAATCAATTAGCACGGTACACTCGTGAAAACACTCATCAACTAAATATGAAGCTTACGAGAGTAAACAACATACAAATCTTCCTCTCAATTGTAGCTTAGATAATCAACATAAAAACGTACACATTATTGTGCACAAACAATAAATGCTCAGACATATCAGTACTGTAGGCAGGGGCGTAGCACCAAATTTTGGGCCCTGGACACAGTAGTGTGCCCCCCCCTCACCTTATATCCGAGGCTTTTGGAGGGCCCCCCCATCCAGGCAGGGCCCTGGTTAGTCAGGTCCACCATTACTCACGGTCCGACGCTCCTAACTGTAGGACATGGGTTCACCGTTTTTCATCACTGAATTAAACTAGAAGAGGAAACATTTTGAGACCAAACCTCAGTGGTGCTGTTTGATGTGAGAGGGCTTAACCTTGCAGCTGCAGATGATTCCAATGTTTCTCAAGAGATCTGGACTGAGGCTGAGTTTACCCCACCAATCAAACTGATGCCCTTTGAATGGGCCAAATGACTGCCGGGGATTTCAAGAGGCCTACTGTTGGATTTATTGGGAATAAGATCTGGAAAGATACATTCTGGGATGAATGTTTGAGCTCAACAATGTAACTGGGGCCAAGGATATCCTTCTGAGAGAAGAAACCAAAAGCAGACAGTGACTCACAAATTGCAAGATCATGCCAACAAGAACCATAGTTATTTCAAAACATGAGGTGGCAGTAAGTGACTGGAAAAGAGAACACTCAGAAACGGTCATGTGATTCAGTGGCCTAATAAGGATTCCCCTTGGCCCATGCATCAAGCAGTGGAACATCAGTTAGTTCAGCTCCAAATTGGAAGATAATGTCAATGGCAGGGTGAAAAAAGGAAACAACAGTTAAAATGTCATGGATGATTGACGTGCTGTGTGCTGGCTGTTTTTAATGTGGTTATATGAAACCCATGATTCTTCAACATCACCCCAACATCAATCATTAACAGGAGAGTTGTTGGCTTGCTTGAAGATAAACATTAAAATGAGAATTTATATAGGGATATAAAACAGCAGACTAGGTCTACAGATTTTACAGATCAGTAATACACTAATACATGTATGTAGAACTTAACATTACCAGCAGCTGTGGTTATTTCCCAGGTAAGCTGATTACAGACCTAGTTTTCAGTTGTTCTCTGTATTGTCAGGCTGTAATCTCTGTGAATATCTTTCATTTTTGTCAGAACTTCAGACCTCTGAAAGTATTTCTGAACCACATACACTTCACTTTCTCTCTCTCTCTCGCCCCCACACACACACACAGACACACACACACACACACACACATAGACACACTAAACATTCCCTCAGTGCGGCCAGTGCCTGGGTGACAGAGGGCAGAATTCTCTGAGAGCCAGTTGCTCTGCTTGGCCTTTGGAAGAGGGATTGTCGAAGACAGCCACCGAATAACTTCCTTCCACTCACTCATCTCAGAGACGCTTGTTGGTCCACTTCTCCTCCATTAGCCTAACTGCGCTATGCAGACAATGGCTCACATCCATTAGTCTTGAGTTTCAAGTCTATTAGAGGCATATTTTAGGCTCTCTCCTCATATTGGTGACTCGCAGCGATGCCTGTTTCTCGCTCTCCCCGCCTGTTTTTGTTGTAATTCGTTAATTTACCGTATGAAACAAGGAAAACGTTGAAATTGATTATGATGATATGATATTAGCTAAGTGTCAAGATGATCAAAAATCCACGGGAAGTGAAATCGAATATGCTGAAAGAGGCGTAACACAAGGCTGCTGATTCCAAACCAGAGCGTGTGTGGATAATACGTGATTGGTTATTTCACTGATGATAGTGGTTGCACGATGGTTTTATATATGTTTTCCGTTGAATATCTTATTTCTTTAGTGCAACATTCCAAGTATCATAAGCAGAAAAAAAGTGAGAAGTGATAACATGGATTTCCTGTCAACAGAAATCTCAAGATGTTACACTGTACTTCACATCATAAAAATATCGTTCAGTCGTATTTAATTATCTGTTTCAAAAATCAGTTAAGGAATATGATACAGTGGCAGAAGTAACACGTTCTTGATAAGGAGATAAAGACATACCATCCGATCAACGAGTAGCTCTGAGCTATATATATATATAGCATAATATTTGTTCAGGGAATAGTAGTCAGTTGCTTAATGTAATGTAATAGGACGTTTGTATAGCAAATCATTAATGAGCAGAACATTGTAAAGACATTTACTATTTTAAAACATAGATATAAGAAAACGCTCAAATATATATAAATATCGCATTTCAAATCACTAAAGTTTAACCCTCTGACATAAACATCATCTCAAAATCCTGACTTATATTGTTTTTTTTCTCTTCAGGAGACCATACGCTCAACAAAGATACACTTACCATACATCCTCGACAATTTTCAACACTGCAGTTGCAGCCTGCTTGAATGACATCAAGATAATTGGGTTTTGTTTTTGAAATGCAATGCACAGTGACTTAATCCCCTTCCCCTCCCCACGACGACATTTGGAAGACCAAAGTTCTGTTCTAGGCTATATTTATATTTTGACCAAATAAGAATTTATCGGACTAAATGAGATATCGAATGTCCCATGATTTATTCGGTGCTCTCTGGCCGTTTTATAGCCTGACTTAAGTGCTTTAGAATTTCTTGGGGCTTTGCTCATTGCCAGTGTGGGATCACCTTTCTTGCGGAAAAAATGATCTACTGGTCGGCAAAGCATTTTAAATCTCGCTTGTGCTAAAGCTCTCAATGCCGGACTCCCAGCCAAAAAGTGAGGAAAACCCTGGGCTTACCCAGGAATCAGTTTGGAGGTTATCTGAGGAAAAGAGTGTCCTGTTTATCAATCATAGCAACGTTTTCTCACTTTCAATGGCTGTCTTCTCTCTTTTTTTTCCTTTTTTTTTAAGAATTTGTATATTTCATTTACATGGTTTTTTATCTCTGCCTTCTCATATGAGGTTGAACAACTAGCTCTAATACCAAACTCACAAAACAATTCAGTAAATCCCCACCAAACAATCTTGTGAAAAAGATTTATTTTCAGCATAGGAGTCCACTTGTTCTTAGCCTATGAGACATTCTGTCTTTACTAAACAACCAAGTTTTCCTTCAAAAAAAAAAAAAAAAGTTAAGATGAAAACAGAGATCTCAGGGTGAAGACAGATGTTGCTATAAGCAAACAATGACTAAGGAACAGTCCACAGCCAAAACAGACATGGTTACATCTCTGGAGATGCACGCCATCCCTGTAGTTGTCAGTTTTGTGGTTAGCCACAATTTCTTGGCAACCGCCTCACCCCTTGGTGAGAACGGAGGCGCATTAGTTCTATGTCTTTAAAATGTGTTGGACTCATATTGCCTTTTCCAATGCCTCTGAGACCAGCGACATTCGAGCCAATACATTCCTATCAACCAATTACTGGGATGCGAGTAAAAAAAACGTAGACTGACTGGATTTGAAAACACACCAAAGATCACGCTACCGTTATGTCTGAAAGTGCTTCTTTTGTCATTTTAAAAGGAAGTACTGAGCCTCTGCAGTCCTGTGCTTCTATTATTACAGACTCACATCAGATGTTCACATGCAGGCTTAACAGTGCTCTCCTGCCATACACAAACTCCAATCAAACTCAAACCCCAGTCACACCTGTGGAGCATGCTCAGGATTCCAAGAGATCACTCAGAAAATCAGAAAACGACGATTTAGCATTTTTTTTCTCGCCCATGAGAAAAAATAACATAGAAACGCTTCAACTGTATTTTGTTTCAAAAACCAATTAGACGATGCCTTTTGTAAAAACACATACAGAACACATCACATCACCACCTCGTAAGTGATCATAAAATGATTCATATTTATAGTCAGATAAAAATAAGACGTCTGTTGCAGGCCTAAGATGCTGCTTGGAGGACAAGGATTAGTGGGCAAAGAGAGCAAAAATTCATGACCAAATAGAGAGCCATGAATGTGAGCAGCAGGTCATTTGTCCCGCTTTAAAAGAGCCAACTGGAGACTCCTCCAAGGACTGACTGGCTTCAGACAAAGGTGAGTGACTTAAGGGCTTCCTCTGCTCACAGTCAAACCTTGCAAATATACACTGAACTTTTAACAAGTATTCCTGAAGATTAAAATGAACTATGATACTTCTACATATGATCACATGTAAGAATGTAACTTATTTGACATTATTCTCCATTAAAAATAAATAAATAAATACCATTTTGTTTTTTTCCTTTTCAGTACGCAAAGGCTGCAACAAACAGAGTTTCTCCTGTGGCATCAGAGTAAGGTAAAGTTAAGCTAGCTGAATGCTTATCACATCGTCACATGTTTGCTCGATTTTGTTCATTAATCTCTATTTGTGGACAGTTACAATGAAATCTACCTCTTTTCTATGATAACCTAAATATGATTTAAATGTCTCATCAGCAGATACTGTCTGAAGATACGGCATTGTACACCTCTGAAATCCTAAACCTAAATCCAAAAAAGAAAAGAAAAAACAGTTTCATTTTGCCGAATCATATCACTTTAGAACAGGGATGACAGCCTGCCTGTTCCAATAACATGAAGCTCTGCAACATTTTGATTCGCTGAAATCGAAAAGTGTCTGAAACAAAATAAGGCTGAGAGCCGACTCTGTTGTTTTCTGTGTTCAGTGAGGTGGTGCCACCATGAGCATTGATCCGGATATGCAGTGCTTTGGCCCCGCAGCCGTATACCTGCGGAAGCCAGAGCGCGAGAGGATGGAGGCACAGAACAAACCGTTCGATGCCAAGACAGCTTACTTTGTGGCTGAGCCGGCTGAGATGTACCTCAAAGGGGTACTGAAGAGCCGAGAGGGGGGCAAAGCCACGGTGGAGACTCTGTGTGGGAAAGTGAGTGACTTTATGTTTGTTTGTTTGGGGGTTTTTTTTTCCGTAAATTTTCAACACCACAGTTTTGTAAATGTTTCTCTCACCCAGATCCATCTAGCATTTACTGGTAATAGTCTGTGCAAAGACCTGATAAAAACAGAGACAAAAAGAGTACAACATTTTGCTTTGAAATTGTAGCGATTTTATCGTGTTCTTAAGCCTGCATTCCTGTGGTTGGAGTGTGATAAATCTGGTTGCACTTACTACTTATGCTTTAAATGGATTTAAGTACCAAGACAAAGTCCCTGTTTCTATTTATTTCAACAAATCTTTTATCATTGCCAGTCAACCAAATCTGAGACTTTATCTTTGAATATTTAACAACATGTGAATATCAGTGTATCAGTAATTATTGGTAATAACATTCAAATGACTGCCTCCTGTATTCCAGACTATCACAGTGAAAGATGACCAGATTTTTCCCATGAATCCTCCGAAGTTTGATAAGATCGAGGACATGGCCATGATGACTCACCTCAATGAGCCCACTGTGCTGTACAACCTCAAAGAGCGTTATGCAGCATGGATGATCTATGTAAGCAAATAAACAAACAAACAAACAAACAAGCGACAGAAACCAGTAATCCCCTTCACTTAACACCTTAACATACTACTTGTATACAACACAACCTGTGTATAACAAAAAATACAAACCACTGGACCCTTACATTAGACATACAGCATGAATGAGTTAGGTTGTCCATTACGGCTTGGAATTTAATGTATGAAAGAGTGAGTGTGTTAACTGCTTTAATACAGTGACACACATTTGTCCACATAGGTTTGTGCATGCGTGGATAGGTTTACCTACATACAGATATCCCTGGGCATTCTGAACGTCGACAAAATCTCCAGTCTTATAGATGCTGTAGCCTACAGATACATGTATGATAATGGGCATGCTCTCTCACTTTCAGACCTACTCTGGGCTGTTCTGTGTGACAGTGAACCCCTACAAGTGGCTTCCTGTGTACGATGCTATGGTGGTGGTGGCATACAGGGGAAAGAAGAGAGTCGAGGCCCCGCCCCACATCTTTTCCATCTCTGACAATGCCTATCAGTTCATGCTCACAGGTACGAGCACCACATCTATTCATCCATCCGCCATCGGCAGCTCTGGTAGAAGACAAATCTATTTTGACGGTGGTACTACTTTCTTACAGATCGTGAGAACCAGTCTATCCTGATTACGTAAGTATTGATAGCGACTTTTAGATTAATGAGTAAAAAGTCTTTTGTCAAACACATTGGAAAAATGCAAACTGTTTCTACCTCCAGTGGAGAATCTGGTGCAGGGAAGACTGTTAACACCAAACGTGTCATCCAGTACTTTGCGACAATCGCAGTGTCTGGATCGAAGAAGGTGGAGCCTGCAGCTGGCAAAATGCAGGTGAGTGAAACACACCATAGGGTGATATCCAAACACAGCGACACTGTACAAAACTGTCTTTATGCTTCTGCCTCTGCATGAGAGATATGTCATGTCACCTGTAGGGGTCGCTGGAGGATCAAATCATCGCAGCCAACCCTCTGCTGGAGGCTTATGGGAATGCCAAGACTGTGAGAAATGACAACTCTTCCCGTTTCGTGAGTACTTCCCTCAATCACTACCATATATTTTTTAAACACACCAGAACAATCATTTTTCTATTTTATAAGGATTATTTAAAGATATTGCGATGATGACCGGTGCTTTAATTAGTTTTCAACAGGCTCAGAGATGATTTCCTTTTTCTTTCCTTTCTTTTTCACATAAACATTTAGGGCAAATTCATTAGAATCCATTTTGCGTCCACTGGAAAGCTGGCCTCAGCTGATATTGAAACTTGTAAGTTTGTCTTTTTTGACAGTACATGTAGACATGATTTCCATCAAAAGTTACTGATCAGAACCATTAATGTCTTTACACTGCACTTGCACAGATCTGCTGGAGAAGTCTAGGGTGACGTTCCAACTGTCTGCTGAGAGGAGCTACCACATCTTCTACCAGCTCACGACTGGACACAAGCCAGAGCTGCTAGGTAAGGGATACACACAATATGTAAACTCAGTATCTAAGTTCTCAGAAAGTCCTAATCTTTGCATCTGCAACTTTCAAAACATCGAAACCAGGTACCATGTATGTAGCAGAAAAACATGATGATAATAATGAAGGATGAATGGGTTATTTGGTTTTGTGTGATATTGTGTCTCTGCAGAGGCTCTCCTGATCACCACCAACCCTTATGACTACCCCATGATTAGTCAGGGTGAGATCACAGTCAAGAGCATCAACGATGTTGAGGAGTTCATAGCTACTGATGTGAGTAGGGTATCCGAGCAGTAATGTGCCTCTGTCATTTTCATCTCAATTAAGACATCTAATTCAAATTTACAATCCTTTTCTCATCTTGATCAATGTTTACATATGGATGTGAGAAATAACTAACATATGTTTACCCAGATCATAGCGTGAAAGAGAACTCTTTCGGTTATCTCAAGAGCACTGCTAAACTGAGTCTACATAATACCCAAGAAAACCATAATTATACTTTATCTATTTAAATTTCAATGATTTTTTTCTATAAAATTACCATTACACACACAAAAAAAATCTTTACATTTTAATTGGCCATTAATCTTATCGCTATTTTGATTTGTAGACGGCTATTGACATCCTGGGTTTCACTGCTGAGGAGAAAATAAGCATCTACAAGCTGACAGGAGCAGTGATGCATCATGGGAACATGAAGTTCAAACAGAAGCAGAGGGAGGAGCAGGCAGAACCAGACGGCACTGAGGGTGAGAGTTCTGAAACACTCTTACTGATCAAGATGGATTTTGTCACTGAGCTATGCCATGATAGAGTGTTTGATTTCTTGGTTGAATGGTCAGTCGGTTGGTTGATTCAGTGGTTGGTGGGATCAGCTGGTTGTAGAATAGAGATAAAAATTCTTCTTTGTTTGTTTGTTTAGTTAATAGCATAAATTGTCAATCTGTTAAGAGTAGTAAAATGTAGTTTAAAGAGCACTTAGGAATTAACCTGTTGACCATTTTCTCTCCTTAGTGGCTGATAAAATCGCTTACCTCATGGGCCTAAACTCAGCAGACATGCTGAAAGCTCTTTGCTACCCCAGAGTCAAAGTGGGAAATGAGTATGTAACCAAGGGACAGACCGTACCACAGGTACTGGGCAGACTGTGGATCTTTTAAATATTACTTAAAGGATATGTTTGCCGGTTTCACAGTGTAACATCCAATTTCTACTCTTGAATAAGTCTGTGGACAGGGAATTGTTGCACTCCATGCAAGTGACAGCCAACATAATCACTGTAGCTGGATATATTCTTATAAACTGGTGCAAAGTTGATTTTGACAGGCTGCTAACATGATGAAAAATAAACAAGATTTAGATTTAGTGTTCCCTTGCATTCACAAAAATCTTGACCTCCAAGTATACTCCAACTGAATAAGACAAAAAAATGCAGTTATATTCCTCTTCATTCTCTGATAGGTGAACAATGCAGTTATGGCTTTGTGTAAATCGGTCTATGAGAAAATGTTCTTGTGGATGGTCGTCCGCATCAACGAGATGCTGGACACAAAGCAGCCCAGGCAGTTCTTCATTGGCGTGCTGGACATCGCTGGGTTTGAGATTTTTGATGTGAGTACTGTAACCAGGTTCTATACTGACCACTGTACAAGTGATGTAAGTTGCTCTGAATGAAAGGATCCACTTAAGGAATACATGTAAATATTAGGCACAATAATTCTGTCTTTTTCCGACACTCTGCTGCAGTTCAACAGCTTGGAACAGCTGTGTATCAACTTCACCAATGAGAAACTGCAACAGTTTTTCAACCATCACATGTTTGTCCTGGAACAAGAGGAATATAAGAAAGAGGGAATTGAGTGGGAGTTCATTGACTTTGGAATGGATCTCGCAGCATGCATTGAGCTTATTGAGAAGGCAAGTCATACTATATCAAAGGTTGTTCTTTTTTCCACAAACCTTTACCTCTGATATTCTAGAGGACTTTAATTAAACCTGATAACATGAATTTCTTCTATAATTACAGAATTGTCTGTGTCATTTACATGATATATTCACTCACATTTAAAGATTTTTGTCATCAACAGCCAATGGGCATCTTCTCCATCCTTGAAGAGGAGTGCATGTTCCCGAAAGCAACAGACACGACCTTCAAGAACAAACTTCATGATCAACACCTTGGCAAAAGTGCATGCTTCCAGAAGCCCAAGGTTGTCAAAGGCAAACCTGAGGCCCACTTCTCCCTGGTGCACTACGCTGGCACTGTTGACTACAACATAGTTGGCTGGCTGGAGAAGAACAAGGACCCCCTGAATGACTCTGTTGTTCAGCTGTATCAGAAGTCTTCACTCAAGCTGTTGGCTTTCTTGTATGCATCTCATGCAGCTGCTGAAGGTTAGTATATACATTTATCCATTTTTCAATTATTTTTACTGCTTGCTCCAAATAAGTAAGATATGGCAATTGAAATAAACTACAGTTGGATACAGTTAATGAGAGACTCATTAATTCATTGTATCCATATATGAGGAGCCTGATCAAGGTTGCTGTAAGGCTTACGGACCCTACACTCGTTACATGAGAAGCTGAAAGTTTTGTGTGTGTTTGTGTGTGTGTGTGTGTGTGTGTGTAACACTTTCCTTGAGATTTGAAATTTGTGATTTTTTTTTTTTTTTGGAAAACCTGAATGACAGTGGTTACCCATAAAGAAGAACAGGTTTTGATACTACATTGATCTAAACTTAGGGTGTTGTATGCATTGCCAATCCAACAGGTGAAGGTGGAGGCAAAAAAGCAGGAAAGAAGAAGGGTGGCTCTTTTCAGACGGTGTCTGCTCTGTTCAGGGTACTGTAAGAAATCCACTTCATGTTTTGGCTCAAGATTGTAAAGCTGATAAACTTCAATGGATAATATTTAATCTGAGAACTGCACATGCTTATTTGTCTGATTTGGGTATTCCTCAATCCATCAGGAGAACCTGGGCAAACTAATGACCAACTTGAGGAGCACTCATCCACATTTTGTCCGTTGTCTTATTCCTAATGAGTCAAAGACTCCAGGTCAGTTTACTGTTCAAAACTTTCTTTGTTAAACACTTAAGTCTTAAACTCCAGAAAAGTACAAAGATTTTTAAAAAATAAAGATAGAAAGAAAGAAAGAAAGAAAGAAAGAAATTTTGTAAGGAAAAAACTGAACTTTCATGGGAACTGCATGGTACCAGCAGACTACTTGCATCCAAAACGGTGGCCGAATTTCACAGTGTGTATTGTTGTTCCTGTTACTGTAAATTTATACTTGCAATTATTATACTAAACTGCACTATAGGTATATTACCTGTGCGTAATACAGATATAATACATTCCAGGTCTGATGGAGAACTTCCTGGTCATCCACCAGCTGAGGTGTAACGGTGTACTGGAAGGCATCAGAATCTGCAGAAAGGGTTTCCCCAGCAGAATCCTCTATGGTGACTTCAAGCAAAGGTACTTTTGAACTTAAGTTCACTGAGAAGCTTCTAGAAATATAATGACACATTTGAACCCGACTTTAAATCACTTCTGTATGTTTGTTTAGATACAAAGTACTGAATGCTAGTGTCATCCCAGAGGGTCAATTCATCGACAACAAGAAAGCTTCAGAGAAGCTTTTAGGCTCCATTGATGTTGATCACACCCAGTACAAGTTTGGACATACTAAGGTTGGAAATTCTTAATTTTTTGTTTGATGTTTATCTGCTTAACGTAGTAACAATTAAAGAAACAATTGGGATGGCATGGGAGTTTACTGAGGAATAAAACTCATTTTCAGGTGTTTTTCAAAGCTGGACTCTTGGGTCTTCTTGAGGAGATGCGAGATGAAAAGCTTGCTATGCTTGTGACAATGACACAGGCCCTGTGCCGTGGATACCTCATGAGAAAAGAGTTTGTAAAGATGATGGAGAGAAGGTAAGATTGAGAGGTGGTAAAGTATTCACACATCACACTTGAACTTAAGTGAAGATACTACCAGATACTGGCCACAAACATTCCTTTTGAAAATTGCCTCTTGGTGGTCAAATGATTTTTACATTGTTTTAACAGAGAAGCTATCTACTCCATCCAATACAACATTCGCTCATTCATGAATGTCAAAACGTGGCCATGGATGAAGCTGTATTTCAAAATCAAACCTCTGCTGAAGAGTGCAGAGACTGAGAAGGAAATGGCCGCCATGAAGGAGAACTTTGAAAAAATGAAGGAAGACCTGACAAAAGCACTGGCTAAGAAGAAAGAGTTAGAGGAGAAGATGGTCAGTTTGCTGCAAGAGAAGAACGACCTCCAGTTACAAGTAGCTGCGGTGAGTTAGTACGTTTTAAGACTACATGCTTTATTTTGAGGATTTTGTGTTTTATGAAAATGGTTAAAACTTGTTTCAATGTTAATATTCACTCAGGAAGTTGAAAGTCTTGCTGATGCTGAGGAGAGATGTGAAGGACTGATCAAGAGCAAGATCCAGCTCGAGGCCAAATTCAAAGAGACGAGCGAGAGGCTGGAGGATGAGGAAGAGATCAATGCTGAGCTTACGGCCAAGAAGAGGAAACTCGAAGATGAGTGCTCCGAACTCAAGAAAGACATTGACGACTTGGAGCTCACTTTGGCCAAAGTGGAGAAAGAGAAACATGCCACTGAAAATAAGGTTCATTTTTGTTTGATGTATTATCAGAGGTCTTTATCATGAAGTCTGGTGTCTGTTAGGCATTAAGGCGAGTTGTTTTCGCTGCCGAGTGCGCTGGTCCTGAACGCAGGGAGGATTGGGCCATAAAAAGGGTCAAAGGAACAGAGGGGGAGGAAGAGAGGGTCAGAGAGAGAGAGAGACGTGGGGACAGAGGGAGAGACTGTCCAATGTTTGACATATCACCATCTATTCACATATCACCATCTGTTTTCATTTAGGTTAAAAACCTTACTGAAGAGATGGCCTCTCTAGATGAGACTATTGTTAAGCTCACCAAGGAAAAGAAAGCCCTCCAAGAGGCACATCAGCAGACCCTTGATGATCTCCAATCAGAGGAAGACAAAGTCAACACTCTGACAAAGGCCAAGGCCAAGCTGGAGCAGCAAGTGGATGATGTAAGAAAAAATAGAGAACAGTCTGTGTCTTTTCAGAGCAATCTGTTGTTTTAAATTCTTCACTGATGTGTGTAAGTCAACTCTGATAATTTTGCTGTGTATTCTGTTCCTGAAAAGCTGGAAGGTTCGTTAGAGCAAGAAAAGAAGCTTCGTATGGACCTTGAGAGAGCCAAGAGAAAGCTTGAGGGTGATCTGAAACTGGCTCAGGAATCCATAATGGATCTAGAAAATGATAAGCAACAGTCAGATGAAAAGCTCAAGAAGTACGATTTTACATCCATCATAATATGAGCAACCAGCAGAGCAAAATAATTTATATATACAATAGTGAATGAGGCCTATTATTTCTCATGAAAATCTTCTGGTGTTTGTGACAGGAAGGACTTTGAAGCAAGCCAACTTCTGAGCAAGATTGAGGATGAGCAGAATCTGGGTATTCAGCTTCAGAAGAAAATTAAGGAGCTCCAGGTCATTTCTTGGTTCTTTGAAATGTTATACATTAAAACTCACCATAGACATGACCCAAGTGATAGCATAATGTTTAGCGAAAATCAGTGTAAGCATTTGTTCAATACAGGCTCGAATTGAGGAGCTAGAGGAGGAGATTGAAGCTGAGCGTGCTGCTCGTGCCAAGGTGGAGAAACAGAGATCTGATCTGTCCAGGGAACTTGAGGAGATCAGTGAAAGGCTTGAGGAGGCTGGAGGAGCAACCGCTGCCCAAATTGAGATGAGCAAGAAACGGGAAACAGAGTTCCAAAAACTGCGCCGCGACCTCGAGGAATCCACTCTGCAGCATGAAGCCACGGCTGCGGCACTGCGTAAGAAGCAGGCTGACAGTGTGGCAGAGCTGGGAGAGCAAATCGACAACCTCCAGAGAGTCAAACAGAAACTTGAGAAGGAGAAGAGCGAACTCAAAATGGAGATTGATGACCTATCCAGCAACATGGAAGCTGTAGCTAAATCCAAGGTAACCAAGTGATTACTTTGGACATTTCAAAATGTCACAGTTGGGTGGATAACAAATCCTAGACACTGGATCTGTCTTTTTTCTCCAGGCTAATCTTGAGAAGATGTGTCGTACTCTGGAAGATCAGCTGAGTGAACTCAAAACAAAGAATGATGAGCATGTTCGGCAGCTTAACGACATCAGTACCCAGAAAGCTCGACTTCAGACTGAAAATGGTAATTTGATTTGCAAACACAAATCTCTGCTAGATAACATTCTCATATCCATTGTAATGACTGCCAGGCAGTAGCTAGCACAGGGGTCACCAACATGGTGCCCGCAGGAACCACATCAGTTGCCCGCAAGCCAGTTCTAAAAATAGCACTAATCACCAACGAGCTCAGTCTAAAATTTTATTTAATTGTGTTGTGTTTATTTAAGTCTGTTTCCTACCTTGTTGAATCATTCTGAATAATTATTGTGATGAATCATTGACGTGATCAGTGTCTTCACATAGAATATCATTAATAATAATATAAAATTAAAGGTAAACCATGCAGCTTCGTTCTTTCAGAAGTGTGTTATCAAACTGGTAGCCCTTTGCATTACTCAGTACCCTTGAAGTAACTCTCAGTTTCAAAAAGGTTGGTGACCCCTGAGCTAGCAGATTATCCAACAGTAGCATTACTGACACTTTCTCAAGAGAGTCTTCAATTGCTGGGCAGTGCAGAGCACCGTAATCTTGTTGAACCTGGGCTCTTTAAATAATATGCAATATGTATGTAATGTGTAATAATAAATAGTATAATAAAAACATACTGCGAATTGATTCAGTATCCTTTTGACATCAGGGGAATTTGGGCGTCAGCTAGAAGAGAAAGAGGCTCTGGTGTCCCAGCTGACCAGAAGCAAGCAAGCTTATACACAGCAGATAGAGGAACTGAAGAGACATGTTGAGGAGGAGGTCAAGGTACAAAGACTTCCCTCTTTAGGACAAAAAAAAAAAAACACCTGTTCATTTACTGATAATTTGTGGATGGTAATCTTCTCAATTGGTTGCTGAAAAGCAGTGTGACCATGTAACAGCTATGGCTGATGATGGTGTGAGGGCTGGAATGGAGGTCTAGGTAGTGTAGGTTTTAATGCTCTGTTCACGGCTTTCTAGGCCAAAAATGCCCTGGCCCATGCAGTGCAGTCAAGCCGCCACGACTGCGAACTCCTCAGAGAACAATTTGAGGAGGAGCAGGAGGCTAAGGCTGAGCTCCAGCGCGCACTATCCAAGGCCAACAGTGAGGTGGCACAGTGGAGAACCAAATATGAAACTGATGCCATCCAGCGCACTGAGGAACTTGAGGAGGCCAAGTAAATAACCATCATATTTCAGATATCACTTGTGTTTTGAGATTGTTCAGAGACTTTAATTCTTCAAGTTTACAGCCTACTCAAAAAATGTTCATTAGGTGTGTAACTAAAACAGTCAAAAGTAAGGGACTGTTGTTCTTCATAGGAAAAAACTGGCCCAGCGTCTGCAGGATGCTGAGGAATCCATTGAAGCTGTGAACGCCAAGTGTGCCTCTCTGGAGAAGACCAAGCAGAGACTGCAGGGTGAAGTTGAAGACCTTATGATTGATGTGGAGAGAGCCAATGCACTGGCTGCCAACCTGGACAAGAAGCAAAGGAACTTTGACAAGGTGAAACAAAATTAAGGCACTTGTTGTTTTCAGCAATGCAGTGAAGTTCTTGGGCTAATCCAGCACAATACTTATTGCGCCATCGGTGAAAACAACAGAGACAAGACCATGAACCCTCAAATTAGTTAAAGGAAACATTCTTCTGGCTTACAGATTCTGGCAGAATGGAAGCAGAAATATGAGGAGAGCCAGGCAGAGTTAGAGGGCGCTCAGAAGGAGGCTCGTTCTCTCAGCACTGAGCTCTTCAAGATGAAGAACTCCTATGAAGAAGCTTTGGATCATCTGGAGACCCTGAAGCGGGAGAACAAGAACCTGCAACGTACATTTATCTCACGTTCACTTATGCATGTGTTTTTGCGATCTCTTTAAAATCTTGGGGCAAATCAACTTTGTTAGAGCAGTCTTGTTTAAAAGTATCATCTTATTCATGCAGAGGAGATTTCCGATTTGACTGAGCAGCTTGGTGAGACTGGAAAGACCATCCATGAACTGGAAAAAGGAAAGAAGACAGTAGAGACTGAAAAATCAGAAATTCAGACTGCGCTCGAAGAAGCTGAGGTAATCCTACTGAACAGCCTTGGTTGACAGGCTAAAGGGTTTTTATTTCTAAGCTATCTGCATCAAGCTGATAATAATGCCATCTATTAACATCTAATCTAATTATCTAATAACATTTAGGCCACTTTGGAGCATGAGGAGTCTAAGATTCTTCGTGTCCAGCTTGAACTCACTCAAGTGAAAAGTGAGATCGACAGAAAGTTGGCAGAGAAGGATGAGGAGATTGAGCAGATTAAGAGGAACAGCCAGAGAGTCATCGAATCCATGCAGAGCACACTGGATGCTGAGATCAGGAGCAGGAATGATGCTCTTAGAATCAAAAAGAAAATGGAAGGAGACCTCAATGAGATGGAGATTCAGCTGAGCCATGCCAATCGTCAGGCAGCTGAAGCCCAGAAACAACTCAGAAATGTCCAAGGACAGCTTAAGGTTGGTTCTCTCAAAAGGTACTTATGTTTTAACAATCAGAAAAAACACAGTTTGAGGCTAAAAGACATACAAGACAATGCACCAGAGGACACTGTAATGACTACTTGAATACAGTTTCTTTTGACAGTTGTTAATCTTAGCTACACTGGGAGACTTCAAATTTGTTGACTCTTTTTCTGATTTCATCTTGTTTACTTTAGGATGCTCAGCTGCACCTTGATGAAGCACTTAGAGGACAAGATGAAATGAAGGAGCAGGTTGCCATGGTTGAGCGCAGGAACACTTTAATGTTGGCTGAGATCGAGGAACTGCGAGTTGCTCTGGAGCAAACCGAGAGAGGCCGCAAAGTGGCAGAACAGGAGTTGGTTGACGCCAGTGAACGTGTGACACTGCTGCACTCTCAAGTAAGAAAATCTGTGTAAACAGTAACATGTTTTATAAACTGCCATTTTAATACTGTTGAGAATCCCGACATTTCTTGTTTTTTCCCCAGAACACTAGTCTTATCAACACCAAGAAGAAGCTGGAGGCTGACCTTGTTCAAATCCAAGGTGAGGTGGAGGACACCATCCAGGAAGCAAGGAATGCTGAAGAGAAGGCCAAGAAGGCAATCACTGATGTGAGTAAAACTAATTTTTCTGTTTGATTCCTTGTGTTTTACTGCAAAATTCTAGCAGGGGTCAGCTTTATTGCCTCAAAACTTAGATGAACCATCCCTTGACTGAACCTTACCATACAAAGAGTAAAACTCAGTGAAATGCCAATCAGGCTGCCATGATGGCTGAGGAGCTAAAGAAAGAGCAGGACACCAGCGCTCACCTGGAGAGGATGAAGAAAAATCTGGAAACCACCGTCAAGGACCTTCAGCATCGCCTGGATGAAGCTGAGAGCCTTGCCATGAAAGGCGGAAAGAAACAACTCCAGAAACTGGAAGCTCGGGTATGGACCACCAAATACCTACAACTAAATGCTCATCCTATTTCCAATAACTAATCCTATTTTTGTACACAAATAGAAATTCATTTCAGATTATCAATACTTCTGTTCTGAAGGTACGTGAGCTGGAGGCTGAGGTTGAAGCCGAGCAGAAACGTAGCACGGACGCCATCAAAGGAGTTCGTAAATATGAGAGGAGAGTGAAGGAGCTCACCTACCAGGTACACTATAGATCTCCGTCAAATACTTCTGCAACTGGTATACAATCTGCCACAGTAAGATCACACGATGTTCCTATGTTTCATGCTCATTCCCAGACTGAGGAGGATAAGAAAAATGTGACTCGACTGCAGGATCTGGTGGACAAACTGCAGCTGAAAGTGAAAGCTTACAAGAGACAGGCTGAGGAAGCTGTGAGTAAATCCTAAATGTTTTTGAAACTAAATGATTGGATCTTTTTAGAAAAATGAAGGGTAAAATTAAACAGTCAATAAGATTTTCATTTATTTGACTGAATACTGATTTCATTTTTAGATACTGATATACCAGTCCTTTTAGAGGGAGGTTAATGATCACTGTGCAATAGTAAATTTAAGCTACATTTCTTTTCGGAACTTTCTTGCCAACTGAATTTGAAAAGTGAGGATCATAGAAATAATCAGGACATAGATCGTTCACTTGGGTTGCCATTCAGCCAAAGTTTCTCAAATGCTTCGTTTAAACAGGAGGAGCAGGCCAACACTCACCTGTCCAGGTATAGGAAGGTGCAGCATGAGTTGGAAGAGGCCCAGGAGCGGGCTGATATTGCTGAGTCCCAGGTCAACAAGCTCCGAGCCAAGAGCAGGGATATTAAGGTAAGAGATTTCTCCATCTTAGCAGCTACTTCATTTATTCATAATTTGCTGTAAATGGGAATCATCTGGGGTATGTATCTTTGCGGTGCCACATTTTCCAACTGTGACAGGGATCCAATGGAATGTAACTGGCCATATTTCCTTAGGCAGGTATGTTCATCAGGGTAACTCTTCCTTCCAGTATTCAGCTGTAGTCACTGCTTTTGTAGTCAAGAATAGAGTTAAGTGTTAAGTGTAGAGTTAAGTGTTCACCTCCAAATCTGAAGATGTTATATAACTTCTGATGTGAGAAAAGCCTATGACTTGTCTCCCATTTGTCAGAGGAGGCATGAGGTAGCTTAAGTCACTTTGGCAGTGGTGCGAAAATTGTTTGGCTTACAATATGTACCTAACCACAAGTCTTGTGCTGTGCAGATCTGTACAAGTAAATGTACCATTACACCCCTGGTTCTAATGCATTCTAACTTTGAAATGTCACAGAACTTAAACATAATCCCATGATGACACAGTATTTTTTTCTTCTTCATTCGCAGACTAAGGAAGCAGAGTAGCAAGTCGACACACTTAAATGGGACGCAGTAACAAGCTCTCATACAATATGAGGACCTTGCAAAATGTCTCTTCATCTCAATGTTCTATCAATAAAATAAAGTTATTGTAATCTTGGACCATATGTGTATTTCATGTCTTTTTTCTCCATATCCCTGAAAACACCAAAAATATATCAAACCAGTGTAGTGCTCCAAGCCCTTATGTGCACAGTATGGATAGAGCCCTGAGTTCTGTTCAGACCGCGAATCCCGTCCTCTGTTGCTCTAATACTCTTAATGTTGAACATCTTGGGCGTACTTAAAGTACCTGTACATACAATATTAAGGACCACAGGCAAACCACAATATGTTTTCTCAAAAGAAGAGCTTTAACACAAGAATGAAGGTACTAAATTAAATTCCTTCCATAAACATAAACCTCTCTTTGTGCAAAGGACGAAGACAAACCACACTGATCCCAAATTTAGAGTTATTAATAGCCTAATTCCTAGGGGTGTGCATCTCTCCCTTATAACAGGATCGGAAACGTATCTAGATACATGGGCTACAATACGATTCAAGAACGATTCAGTGCGATGGGATATGATGCTATCTGATACAGTTCTTGACATTTACTTAATGCCATTGCTTTCAAATTATCACAAGTTTCAAACAAATTGAGATTTCGAGAATAAAGTTGTAATTTCACAAGAAAAAAAGTCATGATAATGTGGTGCTGATGTGCCGAAAGTATTTCGTCATTTGTGAAACCTAAAGCAAGACGCCCCACATTCCTCATTTCAATGTAGTTTGTAGGCTACTCTTCCGATATTTCCCCTCTAACATAAATCGTAGCCTAAAATTATGACTTTCCTTTCTTAACATTATGATTTTCTTCTCGTAAAATTACGACTTTATCTCGTAATATCACGACTTTTTTTATTGTAAACTTACGACTCAATTCTTGTAATATTACGTCGTATTTCAGAAAAACATGTCATTGTGTTTATTACTTTTTCAACAGACACAGACAAAAGCGACTTTCTGTATGAACAAACATTTTGACATTACTGCTGTACTTACAAATGGCCAGACTTCAGTCCAATATTCCCTCCTTCTTTTAAATTCCAAATGTCTTCCAAACTTTAGACTTTCAATTTGATGGTTTACTCTAAACCATATCGACGTTGTCGGACGTGTTGTTCTTGTTTTTACCTAGCAAGCAATGCTAGCATACTCTCCTAAAAGGTAAAAGGTCAACGCGAGACACTGTGCAGATTTATTAGCGAATGAGAGGCGGTCATTATTATTTTGAACGTAACATGACTTGTAACGTTAGATCAGCGAGCCTTCACAGCAGCTTAGTTTATACTTAAGTAGAATCAGCAGCAAATCTTTATTCAACCGTTTCGTAACTTCAGAATCGGCCATCGACCGGTTCATGAAACATTTAAATTGATCCAGGGGTCCGCGTATGGATGTAGTCGCATGTTAAACGTTAAAACTGATTTCCGATTCGTATCGGTGAATCGTTACACCCCTACTAATTCCCAGTTATTTACTGAGTACTGTTAGTACTGAGTTCTGTTCCTAAGAATAATAACAACAACAACAACAATAAAAATAATAATAATAATAATGACAATGATCATGACAATAACAATAATGATAATACAATTGTTATATTAGTTATGTTCCTCCTCTCCAGTTTTAGACACAATCTTAACTTTCAGAAAATATTCTCAGTTCAATTTCCATGAGTTATTTCTACATAATTTGCCAGATTCACACACATATAGACCATATAGAGTGCCTCACCCCCATACACACAAACACACACACACACAAACACAGTGCTCAAAGTGGGCTGGTACTGCTGGCACTTCTACATTTTACAGCGACCTTTTCTTGTCTACCAGCACTTCTCACAAGCTGTTGGTACTCTTTTCTGCCATCTCCATATCAGGCTCTGGGCGATTCATAATAATCCTACATAAACTGCATTACCCAGGGGGCACCATTTCTGCCATTTCTGTAAGTATGTGAACGTCTCATTCATTATGAATAACTGTGTTATTTGTCCTCCCAAGCATGTCTAGTCCTTGCTGAATTTATGCTACCATCAAATATTCAATCAGATAATACAGCATCATTGTTTGCCTACTGTTTCTTTAGAATAGCCAGTTAGGTTAATCTAACACAGCAGTATATCTCTTGACTGAATCCATTGCCACCTGCATAGCTAAGTACTCTCTCATTTCTTTCTGGCTAACTCCCATCTTACCGTGTCTGTTGCGTGTGTCCATTGGGAGCATGGAGTGCCGGTTTGATAGTAAGAGACTACCACATGTCTCCTCTGATGGATGTGAAGTAACTTTGTTTTCATTGCCCTTTGCAGAGTTCTCCACTGCAGGTCTGATGACTTCAATTACTGTGATAATTGAAATCAAGTTCAAGTTTAAGCTCTTTATTGTATGTGCAGTGACTACACAATGAAATTCGTAGCTTGTTTACATCTGAATGCTGCAGATGTACTTAAAAACAGTAGCAGACAGTAACAGAAGTATAAAAACATAATACACACACACACACACACACACACACACTTATATATAATATATAGTATCATACAGATATTACATTATTAAATTATTGTTATATATTATATATTATTGTTATATATTATAAAATTGATAGTTTGGCAATAGTTTTGCTGTGAACATCAGTGATGTCTCCTAGTATCTTTTATTCACAGTAGAAATTCAGAATGTAATACTTAATGATTGCTGATACTGGCCAATACACACGCCAACATGTGAGTAAGGGGAGTACTGGGACTTTTTTCCACTTTAAGCACTATACACACACACACACACACACACACACGCACACACACACACACACTCTAAAGCAAAACCAAAGTTAAGTAAAATAAAATTTTGGAATGTTGTGTGAACTCCGCGAGCTACACCAAACGACCGCTTCACTCCTTGACGAGCAGAAAAAACAAAATGTAGGATAGTACCTGTTATTGTCCTGTGCCCTTTCTTACTCTTCCCTTTACAGTCGTTGACCTCTGTCCAAGAGCGAGATGCTGTTTCCTTGTTGTTTTGTCCAATCCAGTGCTGTCAGAGCAACTTACTCACTCTGTTCATCTCCAAATCATAAGGGGTGAAACTGGAGCCAGGAGTATCAACTCGAGTCGCCAGTCAACCGAATATCAACATGCTAATCAATTAGCACGGTACACTCGTGAAAACACTCATCAACTAAATATGAAGCTTACGAGAGTAAACAACATACAAATCTTCCTCTCAATTGTAGCTTAGATAATCAACATAAAAACGTACACATTATTGTGCACAAACAATAAATGCTCAGACATATCAGTACTGTAGGCAGGGGCGTAGCACCAAATTTTGGGCCCTGGACACAGTAGTGTGCCCCCCCCTCACCTTATATCCGAGGCTTTTGGAGGGCCCCCCCATCCAGGCAGGGCCCTGGTTAGTCAGGTCCACCATTACTCACGGTCCGACGCTCCTAACTGTAGGACATGGGTTCACCGTTTTTCATCACTGAATTAAACTAGAAGAGGAAACATTTTGAGACCAAACCTCAGTGGTGCTGTTTGATGTGAGAGGGCTTAACCTTGCAGCTGCAGATGATTCCAATGTTTCTCAAGAGATCTGGACTGAGGCTGAGTTTACCCCACCAATCAAACTGATGCCCTTTGAATGGGCCAAATGACTGCCGGGGATCTCAAGAGGCCTACTGTTGGATTTATTGGGAATAAGATCTGGAAAGATACATTCTGAGATGAATGTTTGAGCTCAACAATGTAACTGGGGCCAAGGATATCCTTCTGAGAGAAGAAACCAAAAGCAGACAGTGACTCACTAAATTGCAAGATCATGCCAACAAGAACCATAGTTATTTCAAAACATGAGGTGGCAGTAAGTGACTGGAAAAGAGAACACTCAGAAACGGTCACGTGATTCAGTGGCCTAATAAGGATTCCCCTTGGCCCATGCATCAAGCAGTGGAACGTTAGTTCAGCTCCAAATTGGAAGATAATGTCAATGGCAGGGTGAAAAAAGGAAACAACAGTTAAAATGTCATGGATGATTGACATGCTGTATGCTGGCTGTTTTTAATGTGGTTATATGAAACCCATGATTCTTCAACATCACCCCAACATCAAATCATTAACAGGAGAGTTGTTGGCTTGCTTGAAGATAAACATTAAAATGAGAATTTATATAGGGATATAAAACATCAGACTAGGTCTACAGATTTTACAGATCAGTAATACACTAATACATGTATGTAGAACTTAACATTACCAGCAGCTGTGGTTATTTCCCAGGTAAGCTGATTACAGACCTAGTTTTCAGTTGTTCTCTGTATTGTCAGGCTGTAATCTCTGTGAATATCTTTCATTTTTGTCAGAACTTCAGACCTCTGAAAGTATTTCTGAACCACATACACTTCACTTTCTCTCTCTCTCTCTCACCCCCACACACACACACAGACACACACACACACACACACACACATAGACACACTAAACATTCCCTCAGTGCGGCCAGTGCCTGGGTGACAGAGGGCAGAATTCTCTGAGAGCCAGTTGCTCTGCTTGGCCTTTGGAAGAGGGATTGTCGAAGACAGCCACCGAATAACTTCCTTCCACGCACTCATCTCCTCAGAGATGCTTGTTGGTCCACTTCTCCTCCATTAGCCTAACTGCGCTATGCAGACAATGGCTCACATCCATTAGTCTTGAGTTTCAAGTCTATTAGAGGCATATTTTAGGCTCTCTCCTCATATTTGTGACTCGCAGCGATGCCTGTTTCTCGCTCTCCCCGCCTGTTTTTGTTGTAATTCGTTAATTTACCGTATGAAACAAGGAAAACGTTGAAATTGATTATGATGATATGATATTAGCTAAGTGTCAAGATGATAAAAAATCCACGGGAAGTGAAATCGAATATGCTGAAAGAGGCGTAACACAAGGCTGCTGATTCCAAACCAGAGCGTGTGTGGCTAATACGTGATTGGTTATTTCACTGATGATAGTGGTTGCACGATGGTTTTATATATGTTTTCCATTGAATATCTTATTTCTTTAGTGCAACATTCTAAGTATCATAAGCAGAAAAAAAGTGAGAAGTGATAACATGGATTTCCTGTCAACAGAAATCTCAAGATGTTACACTGTACTTCACGTCATAAAAATATCGTTCAGTCGTATTTAATTATCTGTTTCAAAAATCAGTTAAGGAATATGATACAGTGGCAGAAGTAACACGTTCTTGATAAGGAGATAAAGACATACCATCCGATCAACAGTAGGTCTGAGCTATATATATATAGCATAATATTTGTTCAGGGAATAGTAGTCAGTTGCTTAATGTAATGTAATAGGACGTTTGTATAGCAAATCATTAATGAGCAGAACATTGTAAAGACATTTACTATTTTAAAACATAGATATAAGAAAACGCTCAAATATATATAAATATCGCATTTCAAATCGCTAAAGTTTAACCCTCTGACATAAACATCATCTCGAAATCCTGAGTTATATTGTTTTTTTTCTCTTCAGGAGACCATACGCTCAACGAAGATACACTTACCATACATCCTCGACAATTTTCAACACTGCAGTTGCAGCCTGCTTGAATGACATCAAGATAATTGGGTTTTGTTTTTGAAATGCAATGCACAGTGACTTAATCCCCTTCCCCTCCCCACGACGACATTTGGAAGACCAAAGTTCTGTTCTAGGCTATATTTATATTTTGACCAAATAAGAATTTATCGGACTAAATGAGATATCGAATGTCCCATGATTTATTCGGTGCTCTCTGGCCGTTTTATAGCCTGACTTAAGTGCTTTAGAATTTCTTGGGGCTTTGCTCATTGCCAGTGTGGGATCACCTTTCTTGCGGAAAAAATGATCTACTGGTCGGCAAAGCATTTTAAATCTCGCTTGTGCTAAAGATCTCAATGCCGGACTCCCAGCCAAAAAGTGAGGAAAACCCTGGGCTTACCCAGGAATCAGTTTGGAGGTTATCTGAGGAAAAGAGTGTCCTGTTTATCACTCATAGCAACGTTTTCTCACTTTCAATGGCTGTCTTCTCCCTCTTTTTTTTTTTTTTTTTTAAGAATTTGTATATTTCATTTACATGGTTTTTAATCTCTGCCTTCTCATATGAGGTTGAACAACTAGCTCTAATACCAAACTGACAAAACAATTCAGTAAATCCCCACCAAACAATCTTGTGAAAAAGATTTATTTTCAGCATAGGAGTCCACTTGTTCTTAGCCTATGAGACCGTTGAGGACATTCTGTCTTTACTAAACAACCAAGTTTTCCTTCAAAAAAAAAAAAGTTAAGATGAAAACAGAGATCTCAGGGTGAAGACAGATGTTGCTATAAGCAAACAATGACTAAGGAACAGTCCACAGCCAAAACAGACATGGTTACATCTCTGGAGATGCACGCCATCCCTGTAGTTGTCAGTTTTGTGGTTAGCCACAATTTCTTGGCAACCGCCTCACCCCTTGGTGAGAACGGAGGCGCATTAGTTCTATGTCTTTAAAATGTGTTGGACTCATATTGCCTTTTCCAATGCCTCTGAGACCAGCGACATTCGAGCCAATACATTCCTATCAACCAATTACTGGGATGCGAGTAAAAAAAACGTAGACTGACTGGATTTGAAAACACACCAAAGATCACGCTACCGTTATGTCTGAAAGTGCTTCTTTTGTCATTTTAAAAGGAAGTACTGAGCCTCTGCAGTCCTGTGCTTCTATTATTACAGACTCACATCAGATGTTCACATGCAGGTATGACAGTGCTCTCCTGCCATACACAAACTCTAATCAAACTCAAACCCCAGTCACACCTGTGGAGCATGCTCAGGATTCCAAGAGATCACTCGTAAATCAGAAAACAACGATTTAGCATTTTTTTTCTCGCCCATGAGAAAAAATAACATAGAAACGTTTCAACTGTATTTCGTTTCAAAAACCAGTTAGACGATGCCTTTTGTAAAAACACATACAGAACACATCACATCACCACCTCGTAAGTGATCATAAAATGATTCATATTTATAGTCAGATAAAAATAAGACGTCTGTTGCAGGCCTAAGATGCTGCTTGGAGGACAAGGATTAGTGGGCAAAGAGAGCAAAAATTCATGACCAAATAGAGAGCCATGAATGTGAGCAGCAGGTCATTTGTCCCGCTTTAAAAGAGCCAACTGGAGACTCCTCCAAGGACTGACTGGCTTCAGACAAAGGTGAGTGACTTAAGGGCTTCCTCTGCTCACGGTCAAACCTTGCATATATACACTGAACTTTTAACAAGTATTCCTGAAGATTAAAATGAACTATGATACTTCTACATATGATCACATGTAAGAATGTAACTTATTTGACATTATTCTCCATTAAAAATAAATAAATAAATACCATTTTGTTTTTTTCCTTTTCAGTACACAAAGGCTGCAACAAACAGAGTTTCTCCTGTGGCATCAGAGTAAGGTAAAGTTAAGCTAGCTGAATGCTTATCACATCGTCACGTGTTTGCTCGATTTTGTTCATTAATCTCTATTTGTGGACAGTTACAATGAAATCTACCTCTTTGCTATGATAACCTAAATATGATTTAAATGTCTCATCAGCAGATACTGTCTGAAGATACGGCATTGTACACCTCTGAAATCCTAAACCTAAATCCAAAAAAGAAAAGAAAAAACAGTTTCATTTTGCCGAATCATATCACTTTAGAACAGGGATGACAGCCTGCCTGTTCCAATAACATGAAGCTCTGCAACATTTTGATTCGCTGAAATCGAAAAGTGTCTGAAACAAAATAAGGCTGAGAGCCGACTCTGTTGTTTTCTGTGTTCAGTGAGGTGGTGCCACCATGAGCATTGATCCGGATATGCAGTGCTTTGGCCCCGCAGCCGTATACCTGCGGAAGCCAGAGCGCGAGAGGATGGAGGCACAGAACAAACCGTTCGATGCCAAGACAGCTTACTTTGTGGCTGAGCCGGCTGAGATGTACCTCAAAGGGGTACTGAAGAGCCGAGAGGGGGGCAAAGCCACGGTGGAGACTCTGTGTGGGAAAGTGAGTGACTTTATGTTTGTTTGTTTGGGGGTTTTTTTTCCGTAAATTTTCAACACCACAGTTTTGTAAATGTTTCTCTCACCCAGATCCATCTAGCATTTACTGGTAATAGTCTGTGCAAAGACCTGATAAAAACAGAGACAAAAAGAGTACAACATTTTGCTTTGAAATTGTAGCGATTTTATCGTGTTCTTAAGCCTGCATTCCTGTGGTTGGAGTGTGATATATCTGGTTGCACTTACTACTTATGCTTTAAATGGATTTAAGTACCAAGACAAAGTCCCTGTTTCTATTTATTTCAACAAATCTTTTATCATTGCCAGTCAACCAAATCTGAGACTTTATCTTTGAATATTTAACAACATGTGAATATCAGTGTATCAGTAATTATTGGTAATAACATTCAAATGACTGCCTCCTGTATTCCAGACTATCACAGTGAAAGATGACCAGATTTTTCCCATGAATCCTCCGAAGTTTGATAAGATCGAGGACATGGCCATGATGACTCACCTCAATGAGCCCACTGTGCTGTACAACCTCAAAGAGCGTTATGCAGCATGGATGATCTATGTAAGCAAATAAACAAACAAACAAACAAACAAGCGACAGAAACCAGTAATCCCCTTCACTTAACACCTTAACATACTACTTGTATACAACACAACCTGTGTATAACAAAAAATACAAACCACTGGACCCTTACATTAGACATACAGCATGAATGAGTTAGGTTGTCCATTACGGCTTGGAATTTAATGTATGAAAGAGTGAGTGTGTTAACTGCTTTAATACAGTGACACACATTTGTCCACATAGGTTTGTGCATGCGTGGATAGGTTTACCTACATACAGATATCCCTGGGCATTCTGAACGTCGACAAAATCTCCAGTCTTATAGATGCTGTAGCCTACAGATACATGTATGATAATGGGCATGCTCTCTCACTTTCAGACCTACTCTGGGCTGTTCTGTGTGACAGTGAACCCCTACAAGTGGCTTCCTGTGTACGACGCTATGGTGGTGGTGGCATACAGGGGAAAGAAGAGAGTCGAGGCCCCGCCCCACATCTTTTCCATCTCTGACAATGCCTATCAGTTCATGCTCACAGGTACGAGCACCACATCTATTCATCCATCCGCCATCGGCAGCTCTGGTAGAAGACAAATCTATTTTGACGGTGGTACTACTTTCTTACAGATCGTGAGAACCAGTCTATCCTGATTACGTAAGTATTGATAGCGACTTTTAGATTAATGAGTAAAAAGTCTTTTGTCAAACACATTGGAAAAATGCGAACTGTTTCTACCTCCAGTGGAGAATCTGGTGCAGGGAAGACTGTTAACACCAAACGTGTCATCCAGTACTTTGCGACAATCGCAGTGTCTGGATCGAAGAAGGTGGAGCCTGCAGCTGGCAAAATGCAGGTGAGTGAAACACACCATAGGGTGATATCCAAACACAGTGACACTGTAAGAAACTGTCTTTATGCTTCTGCCTCTGCATGAGAGATATGTCATGTCACCTGTAGGGGTCGCTGGAGGATCAAATCATCGCAGCCAACCCTCTGCTGGAGGCTTATGGGAATGCCAAGACTGTGAGAAATGACAACTCCTCCCGTTTTGTGAGTACTTCCTTTAATCTTTGCAATATACTGTAATATAGCTTTTATTTGCTGACTGCAGGCTCATAAATTATTTATTCAATTATTTGTTCTCCCACAAACGTTTAGGGCAAATTCATTAGAATCCATTTCGCGTCCACTGGAAAGCTGGCCTCAGCTGATATTGAAACTTGTAAGTGCTTGTTTGTCTTTTTTTGACAGTACATGTAGACATGATTTCCATCAAAAGTTACTGATCAGAACCATTAATGCCTTTACACTGCACTTGCACAGATCTGCTGGAGAAGTCTAGGGTGACGTTCCAACTGTCTGCTGAGAGGAGCTACCACATCTTCTACCAGCTCACGACTGGACACAAGCCAGAACTTCTAGGTAAGGGATACACACAATATGTAAAGGTATCCAAACCCCCAAAACATGACAACATTGTCATGTTCATGACAATCAGTGGAAACATCCTCAAAAAGTACTGAAGTGCTAATCTTTGCATCCACACCTTTCAGAAAATCAAAACCCGTTCCACACAAACAACAGTAACACATGATTGTAATAATGAAGGATGAATGGGTTATTTAGTTTTGTGTGATATTGTTTCTCTGCAGAGGCTCTCCTGATCACCACTAACCCTTATGACTACCCCATGATTAGTCAGGGTGAGATCACTGTCAAGAGCATCAATGATGTCGAGGAGTTCATAGCTACTGATGTGAGTAAATTATGGAACAAAAGTCAAATCTGCCTTTTCAAACTCAATAACCATTTTAAATAACGTATTTCCATAAAGGCAAAATTCACATAAAAATCTATCATGTTTGTTGTTTGTATTCAAACACTACACTCTTTTGAATCTCAGACGGCTATTGACATCCTGGGCTTTCTCCCTGAGGAGAAAATGAGCATCTACAAGCTGACAGGAGCAGCAATGCATCATGGGAACATGAAGTTCAAGCAGAAGCAGAGGGAGGAGCAGGCAGAACCTGACGGCACAGAGGGTGAGAGTTCTAAAAAAGCCCATTAGGACAGATTTTATAAGAGAGTAATGGATCACAGATTGATGTAATGGATTGGTGTGATTGATTTATTGCCTGAGTGGGTGGTGGGATGACTAGTATGATTGGACAGTAAAATATAGTTTTGGAAGCAGTAATGAACTTACCTGTTGACCATTTTCTCTCCTCAGTGGCCGATAAAATCGCTTACCTCATGGGCCTGAACTCAGCAGACATGCTGAAAGCTCTTTGTTTCCCCAGAGTCAAAGTGGGAAATGAGTATGTAACCAAGGGACAGACCGTACCACAGGTACTGGGAAATCTTTAGAGTTTTTAAGTATTAATTATTGCAATAGCTGCCTGGTTGGTGAAAGGAGTGTCACTCAAAACTCCCACTGAATTCATCTTACTATATTGGACAATGGAATCATCGATTTATACCACTTCTACATTAATGTTCAACATCACATTCAAAGATATTCATCTCCAAATATACTGTGCTTTTTTCCAGAGAATACAAGCATACTGACATTGAGATGCTACCTAAAAGAAACTCTGCTACTGAGGATAGCTGATGCTAACATTAATATCCTAATAATGATGCATGCCATTGGGTCAAGTAACTTATTGAATACATTTAACACCCTGAAGCATCTTTCACAAACCGTATGGTTTTGACAGATTGGTGTTCCAATGGTAAGAAATTTTTACTTCCATGCAGGGTATACTTTAATCTGATTAAACAAACAAAAACCCTTTTCCTTCTGTTATAGGTAAACAATGCAGTTCTGGCTTTGTGTAAATCGGTCTATGAGAAAATGTTCTTGTGGATGGTCGTCCGCATCAACGAGATGCTGGACACAAAGCAGCCCAGGCAGTTCTTCATTGGCGTGCTGGACATCGCTGGGTTTGAGATTTTTGATGTGAGTACCGTAACCAGGTTCTATACTGACCACTGTACAAGTGATCTAAGTTGCTCTGGACAAAAGGTCTGCTTAAGGAATACGTGTAAATATTAGGCATACTAATTCTGTCTTTTGTCACACTCTGCTGCAGTTCAACAGCTTGGAACAGCTGTGTATCAATTTCACCAATGAGAAACTGCAACAGTTTTTCAACCATCACATGTTTGTCCTGGAACAAGAGGAATATAAGAAAGAGGGAATTGAGTGGGAGTTCATTGACTTTGGAATGGATCTTGCAGCATGCATTGAGCTTATTGAGAAGGCAAGTCATACTATCTCAAAAGTTGTTGTTTTTTTCCCCACAAACCTCTGATATTCTAGAGGACTTTAATTAAACCTGATAACACGAATTTGTTGCATAATTACAGAATTGTTTATGTCATTTGCATGGTGTATTCAAACATTTAAAGATTTTTGTCATCAACAGCCAATGGGCATCTTCTCCATCCTTGAAGAGGAGTGCATGTTCCCCAAGGCAACAGACATAACCTTCAAGAACAAACTTTATGACCAACATCTTGGCAAAAGTGCATGCTTCCAGAAGCCCAAGGTTGTCAAAGGCAAACCTGAGGCCCACTTCTCCCTGGTGCACTACGCTGGTGTTGTGGACTACAACATAGTTGGCTGGCTGGAGAAGAACAAGGACCCCCTGAATGACTCTGCTGTTCAGCTGTATCAGAAGTCTTCACTCAAGCTGTTGGCTTTCCTGTATGCAACTCATGCATCTGCTGAAGGTTAGTTTATACATTTATTTATTTATTTATTTTTAAAATTGTATTTAGAATAAAAATATAGAAAGCTGTATGCAGTCTTTCTTGTATGCAAGTCATTCCATTGTTTAGGGTTAGTATATCCATTCTTCAAATATCTCTATTGGGAAAACTTTTATTTATTTTTATTTTTGGAATGTTGGACTTGTATCCTTTGCTGAGCAAACAGAGATTTGACTAAGTGACACCACCATTGTATTAGTGCTGTGTGTCTGAGGATATCTCTTGGAATCTGGTGGCACAACTGTTTGAAAACGTGATGTGCCTGACATGATCCCTTGTAAGGAATGGTCTATCCAGAAAGAAAGTGGCTATGTTTTTGAAAAACTTCCCCATTCTTAGAATGCTAGAGTCGTAGTCGGGCTGTTTATATGCCACTGGATTAATTATACAACCAGAGCAAGTATGACATTCACCTAAACGCGATTTTTTGTTGTCAAACAGGTGAAGGTGGAGCTAAAAAAGGTGGCAAGAAGAAGGGTGGCTCCTTCCAGACTGTTTCTGCTCTGTTCAGGGTACTGCCAAAAACTGAATTCTGCTCATGCCTGATAAACTTGAGTGGATAATGTTCACCTGAGTACATTTCAGATGAAAAAATCACATGCTTATTTGTTTGATTTGAGTATTGTTCAATCCACCAGGAGAATCTGGGTAAACTAATGACCAACTTGAGGAGCACTCATCCCCATTTTGTGCGTTGCATTATTCCCAATGAGTCAAAGACTCCAGGTCAGTTGTGTGTATGAAACTTCCTTTGTTAAACACCTTATTAAAGACCATTAAGCGAGACTAAAAAAGAAAAGAAGAAAAAAAGTCTGTTAAAAAACTACTGAAAAGTTTGATTGAATTAAATCAGTATTGTATGCTCCCAGTCTACTTGCATCCAAAACGTACTGTACACTGGCCAATTTCACAATGTGCATTGTTGTATCGATCAGGGTAAAAGCCTTTGTGCTATAGGTATAACATTGCGTGTAATCTAGATATGATACCTTCATTCCAGGTCTGATGGAGAACTTCCTGGTCATCCACCAGCTGAGGTGTAATGGTGTACTGGAAGGCATCAGAATCTGCAGAAAGGGTTTCCCCAGCAGAATCCTCTATGGTGACTTCAAGCAAAGGTACTTTTGAACTTAAGTTCACTGAGAAGCTTCTAGAAATATAATGACACATTTGAACCCGACTTTAAATCACTTCTGTATGTTTTTTTAGATACAAAGTACTGAATGCTAGTGTCATCCCAGAGGGTCAATTCATCGACAACAAGAAAGCTTCAGAGAAGCTTCTGGGCTCCATTAATGTCGATCACACCCAGTACAAGTTTGGACATACTAAGGTCAGAAATCTCCTTTGTTTCTTTGAAGTTATCAGTTATAATACAGCCTAATACAGCAAACAATTATAGCAACAGCAAAATTGTTTTTGTGGGAAGACATGGAGTTTAATGAAGACTGAAACTCATTTTCAGGTGTTTTTCAAAGCTGGGCTTTTGGGTGTTCTTGAGGAGATGCGAGATGAAAAGCTTGTGACCCTTGTGACAATGACACAGGCTCTGTGCCGTGGATACATCATGAGAAAAGAGTTTGTAAAGATGATGGAGAGAAGGTAACATCCAGAAGTAGTGTTCAAACTGTTCAAATATCATGCCTGATCTTAACTAAAGTTACAACCATAAAACATAGCAAAAGTAGAAGTCACCGATTTGAAACAAAACTTCAGACCAAGTCTGAAAGTCCCAGTACTTTAATGCCCCTAAGCACTGAGAGACAAGTAAATTAAAATATTCATTGGAAAGCAATGGATCATTTTCCGTCAGCCTGATATGCACAGCTGATTTTCGAGTGTTCTGTTCAGCTTCATATAACTGATTTAATGTGATCACAAAAAACTGAATAAAGTGTTGAGAAACAATAGCTAAAGTCTAAATTAATGTAATGCAGGTACAATCATCCATTCGATGTCCTAGATAGCTATATAGATAGATAACTTGTAAATGTGAGCTACCTAACAGAAATGATAGCTTGTTCAACTGTAACAACTTTAACAACAAATGTTTGTTAATAGTAAGAAAAATTTCATTCTTGATGAGATCTCTAACTAACTAGCTAGCTAGTTGACGTTCTCATTTTCTGAGGTTTTGTATTGTAGAAAAGATTTATTCATTTCTTTACAGATGGACTTTCAAATTCTGTTAATATTTGCTGAAACTCACCCAGAACATCTTTGATATAAACGTAGAACTGTTAATCACAAAAGTTCTTTTTGAAAATTGCTTCTTGATGGTCAAATGATTTTTACATTGTTTCAACAGAGAAGCTATTTACTCCATCCAATACAACATTCGCTCATTCATGAATGTCAAAACCTGGCCATGGATGAAGCTGTATTTCAAAATCAAACCTCTGCTGAAGAGTGCAGAGACTGAGAAGGAAATGGCCGCCATGAAGGAGAACTTTGAAAAAATGAAGGAAGACCTGGCAAAAGCACTAGCTAGGAAGAAAGAGTTAGAGGAGAAGATGGTCAGTTTGTTGCAAGAGAAGAACGACCTCCAGTTACAAGTAGCTGCCGTGAGTTTGAATCAGATCTAAAAAATTTTAAAGCTACATGCTTTCTTTTGAGAATTTTGTGTTTTATGAAAATGGTTAAAACTTGTTTCAATGTTAAAATTCACTCAGGAAGTTGAAAGTCTTGCTGATGCTGAGGAGAGATGTGAAGGACTGATCAAGAGCAAGATCCAGCTCGAGGCCAAATTCAAAGAGACGAGCGAGAGGCTGGAGGATGAGGAAGAGATCAATGCTGAGCTTACGGCCAAGAAGAGGAAACTCGAAGATGAGTGCTCCGAACTCAAGAAAGACATTGACGACTTGGAGCTCACCTTGGCCAAAGTGGAGAAAGAGAAACATGCCACTGAAAATAAGGTTCATTTTTGTTTGATGTATCATCAGAGGTCTTTATCATGAAGTTAAAAAACACTGACAAATGTTTTCATCTAGGTTAAAAACCTTACTGAAGAGATGGCCTCTCTAGATGAGACTATTGTTAAGCTCACCAAGGAAAAGAAAGCCCTCCAAGAGGCACATCAGCAGACCCTTGATGATCTCCAATCAGAGGAAGACAAAGTCAACACTCTGACAAAGGCCAAGGCCAAGCTGGAGCAGCAAGTGGATGATGTAAGAAAAAATAGAGAACAGTCTGTGTCTTTTCAGAGCAATCTGTTGTTTTAAATTCTTCACTGATGTGTGTAAGTCAACTCTGATAATTTTGCTGTGTATTCTGTTCCTGAAAAGCTGGAAGGTTCGTTAGAGCAAGAAAAGAAGCTTCGTATGGACCTTGAGAGAGCCAAGAGAAAGCTTGAGGGTGATCTGAAACTGGCTCAGGAATCCATAATGGATCTAGAAAATGATAAGCAACAGTCAGACGAAAAGCTCAAGAAGTACGATTTTACATCCATCATAATATGAGCAACCAGCAGAGCAAAATAATTTATATATACAATAGTGAATGAGGCCTATTATTTCTCATGAAAATCTTCTGTTTGTTTGTGACAGGAAGGACTTTGAAGCAAGCCAACTTCTGAGCAAGATCGAGGATGAGCAGAATCTGGGTATTCAGCTTCAGAAGAGGATTAAGGAGCTCCAGGTCATTTCTTGGTTCTTTGAAATGTTATACATTAAAAATTAAGACATGACCCAAGTTATAGCATAATGTTTAGCGAAAATCAGTGTAAGCATTTGTTCAATACAGGCTCGAATTGAGGAGCTAGAGGAGGAGATTGAAGCTGAGCGTGCTGCTCGTGCCAAGGTGGAGAAACAGAGATCTGATCTGTCCAGGGAACTTGAGGAGATCAGTGAAAGGCTTGAGGAGGCTGGAGGAGCAACCACTGCTCAAATTGAGATGAGCAAGAAACGGGAAACAGAGTTCCAAAAACTGCGCCGCGACCTCGAGGAATCCACTCTGCAGCATGAAGCCACGGCTGCGGCACTGCGTAAGAAGCAGGCTGACAGTGTGGCAGAGCTGGGAGAGCAAATCGACAACCTCCAGAGAGTCAAACAGAAACTTGAAAAGGAGAAGAGCGAACTCAAAATGGAGATTGATGACCTATCCAGCAACATGGAAGCTGTAGCTAAATCTAAGGTAACCAAGTGATTACCTTGGACATTTCAAAATGTCACAGTTGGGTGGATAACAAATCCTAGACACTGGATCTATCTTTTTTCTCCAGGCTAATCTTGAAAAGATGTGTCGTACTCTGGAAGATCAACTGAGTGAACTCAAAACAAAGAATGATGAGCACGTTCGGCAGCTGAATGACCTCAGTGCCCAGAAAGCTCGACTTCAGACTGAAAATGGTAAGTTGATTTACCATAGCCAAACTTTGCTAGGTGGTACCCTGATTCTCAGTGGGATCAAACTCTGGTTATTGCAACCAATAATACAAATACATAAATTAGCTAAGATTGGCAATTTGGAATCTTTCTCAAGGAAGTTAATTCATGGGTTGTGTTGTGTACAGAAACAGCCAACTTGTTCTGGTCCCATTTTTGATCATTTGTAACGCGACACACTTTCTGCATCAGGGGAATTTGCGCGTCAGCTAGAAGAGAAAGAGGCTCTGATCTCCCAGCTGACCAGAAGCAAGCAAGCTTATACACAGCAGATAGAGGAACTGAAGAGACATGTTGAGGAGGAGGTCAAGGTACAAAGACTTCCCTCTTTAGGAAAAAAAAAAAACACCTGTTCATTTACTGATAATTTGTGGATGGTAATCTTCTCAATTGGTTGCTGAAAAGCAGTGTGACCATGTAATAGCTATGGCTGATGATGGTGTGAGGGCTGGAATGGAGGTCTAGGTAGTGTAGGTTTTAATGCTCTGTTCACGGCTTTCTAGGCCAAAAATGCCCTGGCCCATGCAGTGCAGTCAAGCCGCCACGACTGCGAACTCCTCAGAGAACAATTTGAGGAGGAGCAGGAGGCTAAGGCTGAGCTCCAGCGCGCACTATCCAAGGCCAACAGTGAGGTGGCACAGTGGAGAACCAAATATGAAACTGATGCCATCCAGCGCACTGAGGAACTTGAGGAGGCCAAGTAAATGACCATCATATTTCAGATATCACTTGTGTTTTACGACTGAAACTACTCTTAGTGTCTCTGTTCACAATAGGTGTAAAGTAAACAACTTAACCGGTAGAAAATAATAGGTTATTGTTCTTCCCAGAAAGAAACTGGCGCAGCGTCTGCAGGATGCTGAGGAATCCATTGAGGCTGTGAACGCCAAGTGTGCCTCTCTGGAGAAGACCAAGCAGAGACTGCTGGGTGAAGTTGAAGACCTTATGATTGATGTGGAGAGAGCCAATGCACTGGCTGCCAACCTGGACAAGAAGCAAAGGAACTTTGACAAGGTGAAACAAAATTAATACACTGTTGTTTTCAGCAAATTCCTTGGCTAATCTAGCACAATAATTACTGTTCAACAGTAGAATTTGTTTAGTATTAACCACAGCAACTATAAACCCTGTAAACACTTAAAGGAAACATTCCTCTCACACACTCATACAGATTCTGGCTGAATGGAAGCAGAAATATGAGGAGAGCCAGGCAGAGTTAGAGGGCGCTCAGAAGGAGGCTCGTTCTCTCAGCACTGAGCTCTTCAAGATGAAGAACTCCTATGAAGAAACTTTGGAACATCTGGAGACCCTGAAGCGGGAGAACAAGAACCTGCAACGTATGTTTTATCTCACACTCACTTATGCATGTGTTTTTGAAAAACTGGTTAGTACGATGTTACTCCCATGCTGGAGGGGTGGTGGTGGGCCTAAAAAAAAAATCTTTGGCAAATCAACTTGGTCAGATCAGTCTCGTTTGAAAGTATCATCTTTTTCATGCAGAGGAGATTTCTGATTTGACCGAGCAGCTTGGTGAGACTGGAAAGACCATCCATGAACTGGAAAAAGGAAAGAAGACAGTAGAGATTGAAAAGACAGAAATCCAGTCCGCACTTGAGGAAGCTGAGGTAATTTTATTTTAGGTAGTTTTTATTTTCCAACTCTCTGGACGAAGCTGATAATAATGACATCTATTAACACCCGAGAATATTGTACTTTAATTGTTTATCAAACGTACCATTTATCAAATATAGGCCACTTTGGAGCATGAGGAGTCTAAGATTCTTCGTATCCAGCTTGAACTCACTCAAGTGAAAAGTGAAATCGACAGAAAGTTGGCAGAGAAGGATGAGGAGATTGAGCAGATTAAGAGGAACAGCCAGAGAGTCATCGAATCCATGCAGAGCACACTGGATGCTGAGATCAGGAGCAGGAATGATGCTCTTAGAATCAAAAAGAAAATGGAAGGAGACCTCAATGAGATGGAGATTCAGCTGAGCCATGCCAATCGTCAGGCAGCTGAAGCCCAGAAACAACTCAGAAACATCCAAGGACAGTTTAAGGTTGGTTCTCTCAAAAGGCACTAAGGTTTTAAATTGAGAGGCCTTCATGAAAAAAAAAACAAACCCATGACAAACAAGACAATGCACCAGAGGACACTGTCATGACTCCTTGAAAGCTCTTAAGATACATAAGATTTCTTTTGACTTTTTCTTGAGAGTCTTCTGCAAGACAACAGTATTATTTCTTGCGCACCTGAGAGACTTCAGACTCGTTGATTCTTTTTCTGATTTCATCTTGATTGCTTTAGGATGCTCAGCTGCACCTTGATGAAGCACTTAGAGCACAAGATGAAATGAAGGAGCAGGTTGCCATGGTTGAGCGCAGGAACACTTTAATGTTGGCCGAGATCGAGGAACTGCGAGTTGCTCTGGAGCAAACCGAGAGAGGCCGCAAAGTGGCAGAACAGGAGTTGGTTGACGCCAGTGAACGTGTGACACTGCTGCACTCTCAAGTAAGAAAATCTGTGTAAACAGTAACATGTTTTATAAACTTCCATTTTAATACTGTTGAGAATCCCGACATTTCTTGTTTTTTCCCCAGAACACTAGTCTTATCAACACCAAGAAGAAGCTGGAGGCTGACCTTGTTCAAATCCAAGGTGAGATGGAGGACACCATCCAGGAAGCAAGGAATGCTGAAGAGAAGGCCAAGAAGGCAATCACTGATGTGAGTAAAACTAATTTGTCTGTTTGATTCCTTGTGTTTTACTGCAAAATTCTAGCAGGGGTCAGCTTTATTGCCTCAAAACTTAGATGAACCATCCCTTGACTGAACCTTGCCAAACCATGAGTAAAACCTCAGTGAAATGTCAATCAGGCTGCCATGATGGCTGAGGAGCTAAAGAAAGAGCAGGACACCAGCGCTCACCTGGAGAGGATGAAGAAAAATCTGGAAACCACCGTCAAGGACCTTCAGCATCGCCTGGATGAAGCTGAGAGCCTTGCCATGAAAGGCGGAAAGAAACAACTCCAGAAACTGGAAGCTCGGGTACGGACCACCAAATACCTACAACTAAATGCTCATCCTATTTCCAATAACAAATCCTATTTTTGTACACAAATAGAAATTCATTTCAGATTATCAATACTTCTGTTCTGAAGGTACGTGAGCTGGAGGCTGAGGTTGAAGCTGAGCAGAGGCGTAGTGTGGAGGCCATCAAAGGAGTTCGTAAATATGAGAGGAGAGTGAAGGAGCTCACCTTCCAGGTACACTATAGATCTCCGTCAAATAGTTCTGCAACTGGTATACAATCTGCCACAGTAAGATCACACGATGTTCCTATGTTTCATGCTCATTCCCAGACTGAGGAGGATAAGAAAAATGTGACTCGACTGCAGGATCTGGTGAACAAACTGCAGCTGAAAGTGAAATCTTACAAGAGACAGGCAGAGGAAGCTGTGAGTAAATCCTAAATGTTTTTGAAACTTAAGGAGCTGCAACATGCAAACTGACCTCAGTAGTGAAGAAGACAGTGCCAAACAGTGCTACTGACATACTACTGACATACTACTGACATACTACGTGAGAGACAGGAATAGCTGCCGAATAACAAACTCAGTCCGGTTTTCGCGTGGAATGAAAAAACAATGCACCATTTAGATCAGTGTTTCTCAATCCTGCTCCTGGAGGAGCCAGCTCCACACACTTTCTATCTTTCCATACTCTACCTACCTGGCTGAACTTACCAAAGGCACTTTTGATTGGCTGAGCACACCTGATTTAATCAAGAGCATGTTAATCACACTAATCAGGTGTGTTCGGAGCAAGGATAGATAGAAGATATGCAGAGCAGGGGTCCCCTAGGAGCAGGATTGAGAGCCACTGATTCAGATGATCCAGAACAGCACATTCAAGGCACTAATTTAGGAATGGTTTCTTCTCATAGGTGTTACTGGAGACGAACAATCAGCTAATGAAAATTTCCATTTCTGATATGCTTCATTTAAACAGGAGGAGCAGGCCAACACTCACCTGTCCAGGTACAGGAGGGTGCAGCATGACATGGAAGAGGCCCAGGAGCGGGCGGATATTGCTGAGTCCCAGGTCAACAAGCTCCGAGCCAAGAGCAGAGAAATTAGGGTACGAGATTCCTCTTCCTGAGTGGTTAAAAAAAAATTAAAAAGTACATGGCGTTGAAGTCATGGGTAAAAGTAAGTGCTGCTCTATGTATACTTCTGGAGTGTCTAGTCTCTAGGCTTAAACAATTTTATTTTTGTCTGTCATGTGTCTGCAATTCATGTTAGGTCAACTGCAGAACAATTTCTGATGTTCTCCATAGAGTAATGTTTTCCCAATGCTGTTTCAGTTTTGTGCATGTTTTGATTTTAATAAAATGAAAGACACTAAACTGATCTTTTTTCTCTCTCTTTTGTTTGCAGACGAAAGAAGAGTAGAAAGCTCACATAATTAGATGACACATATAGTAACAAGTTCCCATACAATATGAAGACCTTGTGAAATTCTTCCCATTCATCAGCCAATAAAATGTAGTAGTTGTGATCTCAGTCTGTTTTTGAGTGTGTTTCATTTATTCTCTTTCAATTGCCATAGAATTTGTAGGGGCACATCAGGTCGATCAAACATCCAACAACAACAAAAAAAGAGACATACACGCAAGACCTTCCCTGAAATTCTCATTCATGTCTTCACTGTTGCTTAAATGTGATTATTTTTTACGGAGAAACAAACTATATTATACGGGAGTATTTCTCAAATTTAACTGGCCAAAAAAAAATCCTTTGAAGCTTTCATTTTTTTTGTTTAATCAGTTTGATTAGTCCCCTTAGTGGTAATATCACTGCATATTCAAAGATATAAATCAGTTCAGCAGTAATAAGAAATGTTAACGGCCAGAATGAGCACGCAGAGGCTAAATAATTAAACACTGACTATCTATCTTGACTGCTTAGCATAACTCCGTTGATAGATCAAAATTGTTGAAAATCCTGACTCATTTTTTCCCCAGAGAGAGAGAGAGAGAGAGAGAGAGAGAGAGAGAGAGAGAGAGAGAGAATTTGCTGCGTGCTAATCTCGGTCGACCACAAGGGGGGAGCGTTGCAGTAGGTCTGTTAGCTGTCACCGCAGTACTCAGTGGTGAGAGTCTGACCGAGGTGCCGCAGTTGTCAGGGCAATGGCGTCTCATCTACATGAAAACGGAGACTGCAGCAGTAACATCTGACATATAAGTTACGAGGTTATATGATTCATCAAATCTCGGCAAAAGCCACAAAGGGAGCCACCAGAGGATGAACTGCCATGACACGCCACACTGCTGGATTTTTGAACATACGCAGTGTAATCTGGATTAGCTAATAAAACTGTACCGCAATGTAAACAAGAATGTGAACATCTACATTCGTTTCTGCTGAAGTAGCTGATAGTAGACAGTCATTTTCCGGCAGCGATTCAGTGTAATTAGTAAATATAGCCAAATGTGTCATCGACATATTGTTGTATGTTCTGACTTTGTCGTTGCCTGTTATTCTTTCAGACCTTTGCTAGCTGGCTAGCAATTACAGAGGTCAGTGTGTTTTCATGCGTAAAGTTTCAGCTGTCAGATAACAGAGCTTTCTAGAGGGAAACTGACCAGCGGATACAAGACATTTTGTCAAAAAATCGCTAAATCTGGAAGACCAACCAGGGATATTTTAATTAAACACTTGGTCACTGGACATTTGCAATTTAAACGATAATGGAACCTCAGGAAAGTGTCACAGAAGATAGTGTTTCGTCGCCGACCGTAAAGCCACGGCTCCCTCGCCGGGAAAGAGTGCCGTTACACAAGAGTAGTGTGTGCTCACGGTCCTATTTCACGGTTGTCATGGTCTTTTTCCATGTCTACATCATCAATGTTATCGCACTTCTGCTTTACGTCCATTACAATAACAGCTCCGGTGAACACGCTTCCACCAGCCGGGAATTCAGCAGCGGGGGCAATGAAGGTCACCGGTCCCCTCAGCAACTCAGCTCACAGTCCCCGTCAGGATTTACCCG
>NC_044500.1:46812057-46814557 GCF_902362185.1 Chanos chanos
CCCAAACTGGGAACCAGAACCAAAACCAGAATCACAAACTGATAATCACCAAGACTTGTAGCCCAGAGGTAGCTCAGAGGTCCGACCGCGGCATCTCCCGTGTAAAATCCTGAAGCTTTATCGGAGCCCTCCCGAAACAGCATGGGTGACCTTGACCCGATTCAGAGAGTTTATGCAATAGCGATGGGAAACAGGAGGGGTCTGGTGGTATTTTTTTTTTTTTTTACCTGTGTGTGCAGTCTGATGTCACGGAAGACCCCATTCTTTATATGTTTATTTATGGGAATGCAGCCATACTTCTTTAAAAAAAAAAAAAAAAAAAGATAATAAAAACAAAAAACAATCTTTTTGTTTACATATTATGCACTAGTAAAACTCCTGCAGAGTGTGAGAGGGAGTGTTTCATTTAGGTTTGGGGTCAAGTGAGGGCACCTGCCCTGTGCTGTGCACATCTCTGGGAATGGGGTGGAGAGTTGTTTGAAAAAATACTACACAGCAGCTCGGTTTGGGTGGAGTGACTTTAGTGAAGTGTACGTAACGTCAGAGCTCCCACCTGGTATGACCAGTCCATATGTCTCACCTGAACCAGTCTTTACTGGTGGGGCAGTGTCCAGTCAGGATCTGTGACGTAGTAGCGGTAATCTGTAAACAGGGTATCGAGGCGCGTCGGCGCCGGCGCGTGTGTGCTGTGTGCGAGATTTTTTTTTAAACTGGATCGTCTTTGGCCGGTAACAGAGATGACGTTCGGATTGCTTGGAGAGTCCTGACGGTTTTGCTCTGTTGGTCCTGACGGTTTGCTCTGTTGGTTTTTGAAGACCTTTGGCTCTGCCGACACGGCTGTCATCTGTTCACACTCCTGCCCTGCCTGCTGAGAATTACAAATACAACTAGTCTAATCTGTGGCCCCAGCCTGCCTGCCCCCCCCCCCCCCCCTACCACTTACCCACACACTCACTCAGCCCAAAGTGAAGCATGTTTCTATAGCGATTACTTGCACAAATGCATATGTTTTGGTGTGTAACTTATTTGTTTGTTAATTTACTTACTTATTTATTTTTGGTTTAGTTTTCAGTCTTTGTTTTCTTGTCATGTTTGTGTAATGAAATCTGATTGGCCAGATTGTTGTTGTTGTTGTTGTTGTTGTTTTTTAAATTATTTTTCTGTTGTTATTTATTATGTTTGCGTCACATTGTTTGCGTGTCTCACAATGCACTGAATCACTTTTTCCCCGTTTGAAAATTATACATAACAGTTTTACAGTAGAGAAAAAAAATACAAAAAAAACCCATTGAGTTTTCTGAGTTTTTATAAAAGACTTGTTCCAAATCTTCCAGGTTTACCTCTGAAAAATGCACAGATTTCATTTTCACAATAAATAAAATGAGCACAAATCAGTGTAAAATTTTTGTCTGTTTTTCAAAAACATTTCATCACATTATCATGTTCACATAGTGTATTAAGGATTCATTCAAAAACAGTGTTGTAGTCACAGAATTTAATATTCAGATCATTACTTTTATATTTTCTTTAAAATAAAAAGGATAACTCACTCTCACACGGATACATCTTTACTTCATAACATAATAAATAGTTATGTTACGTAACATAATTATATTTATGTACATAATAAATACTTCACAGACGAAGCCACTCATGGACAGACACCAGCTGTCTCTTACAGTGTACTTAATATTTAATCAGCTAACCTCCATTAAATCAGTCACGCCAAGCAAAACCCACAAACTCGCCCACAACATGAGAGGAAGGGATTTTGCCCAGCATACAGCTCTGCCTCCACCAGCTGACTGACCTTACAAAATCACACACAGTCGCAAAGAGACAGCCCTGCTTCTGCACAACCATCAGCAGAGATTACAGCAGAGCAACATCACAAAGCCCAGTTCTGCATAAGCCTACTTAACAGACACTCTTGACCGATAAACAACTGAACTTTAAAAACGCAAACACACACACACACACAGAGAAATCGCAACACACTGAAACACTGTGCTGTCATATCTGATCAATTCTAATCACGTTTTGATGGCTTTGCTATAGGGTTTCTATGGTGATTCTTGGTAGCCCTAAAGTGGAGTTATTAACTACTTAAAACAATCTCGAAAACTTGATCTTGGCTAACCCTGATCCCAACCCAAACCTCACCAGATGCTCACTTCAACACCAACCTCATTAAACCCTGATCTCAACCCTAACCTTAATGACCTCTGATCCCAACCCTAATCAACCCTAACAAACTCTGACCCAAAACTTAGCAGCAGTGCGGTTACAGTTGGCCCTGAACCAAACCCCAAATTGATCTTGACCCTAATGTTAATGTTATGGTCAGGGTTACATTAAGGGTTAGTGCAGCAGTTTGCCAGTGAGACATCCCAATGCCACGGCTCTGGCCAAATGTGAAAGTATAATACTGTCAGCGGGGTCAGCTGACCTTTGAGCACGTGTAGACAGACGGTGTATGGTTTTGTAAATGAGTGTGTGT